>NW_028317800.1:4515000-4602500 GCF_062004578.1 Staurois parvus | reverse complement strand
CAATTAATTTGCAATATATTATGTTCAACACAAAAGGGTAACCCATAGTTGCTTCTTAGCCGTACAGCTGTCATTAAGTGATTTCATATCATTCTTTGTATACTTTGTAGAGCAAAATGTAGCGTTTCTTGAAAGTAGATCTCCAAATCCTGAACTAATTCCTAACCCTGGTCAGTAGCCCTCTCATCCCAACTACACCAGCATGTACCTATAGGGCTGTTGGTTGGTGACTGTATGTGATGATGAGTTCTGATGTGACTCCTTTTTGTGGTTTGGAATGTGAAGATCAGTGGCGGTGACACCATGTAGTCAGGTGCCCTCCTTCCTCCCAGGTGACACCCCCTCCCCCTCTCCCTACCATCACTCTGCACAGGGCAGTAGGTGTGCTAGGCTCTAGATATTTCTTGCAGGGGTACTTACTGTTATTGGGGTCACTGGTAGGGTTGCTCAGAGGGATGATCTCCATCCTTTGCTGGCCATACAGATAATAGTCCAACTCCTCGGGGGTGCACTGGAAGCGGCTGGAGGCTCTCTCCTGACAGCTGGGGAGCACCAGGTCTTTCCTTGGTGGGCCTGGAAGCTCCAGGCTGGGTGCTGGTCCTAGGACTGAAGTGATTGGAGTGATTCCGGCCAGTGATGAGGGGGCAGAGGGTGCTGATGTCGGGGTAGAGGAGGTAGAGGAGGTGGAGGACAGGGAGGCTGGTCTCAGGCGGAGGCTGTCAGTTGGAGGCTCAGTGAGAGGAACATGGCTCAGGACTCCAGCCTTGACATGGCTCTGGGGGAAGAGCTGTTGCCAGTGCTGGAGGTACACCGGGTCCACCTTCAGGAAGGCAGATCCACCAGCCTCCCCGGGCTTCAGCATGGTCAGGACCTGTGTACAAGACAGCCATCAGATGGGATCATCCTCATTATACATCATGCAAGATACACTGCTCACTTCTGTCCTATTCTCTTCTTTATTACAGAGCTATACATAACTATACTGACTGCCCTACCGGGGACATTATATATACAACTTAGATCCCATTGTATATTGACTGCCCTACAATGGGCACAATATATACAACTTAGATCCCATTCTATACTGACTCCCCTACTGGGGACACGATATGTACAACTTAGATCCCATTCTATGCTGACTGCCCTACAGGGGACACAATACATACAACTTAGATCCCATTCTATACTGACTACCCTACAGGGGACACTATATATTCAACTTAGATCCCATTCTATACTGACTGCCCTTCAGGGGACACAATATATACAACTTAGATCCCGTTCTATACTGACTGCACTACCGGAGACACAATATATACAACTTAGATTCCATTCTATACTGACTGCCCTACAGGGGACACAATATATACAACTTAGATCCCATCGTATACTGACTGCCCTACAGGGGACACAATATATACAACGTAGATCCTATTCTATACTGACTGCCCTACAGGGGACACAATATATACAACGTAGATCCTATTCTATACTGACTGCCCTACAGGGGACACAATATGTACAACTTAGATCCCATTGTATACTGACTGCCCTACAATGGGCACAATATATACAACTTAGATCCCATTCTATACTGACTGCCCTACAGGGGACATTATATATACAACTTAGATCCCATCGTATACTGACTGCCCTACAATGGGCACAATATATACAACTTAGATCCCATTCTATACTGACTGCCCTACAGGGGACATTATATATACAACTTCGATCCCATCGTATACTGACTGCCCTACAATGGGCACAATATATACAACTTAGATCCCATTCTATACTGACTGCCCTACAGGGGACATTATATATACAACTTAGATCCCATTCTATACTGTCTGCCCTACAGGGGACACAATATATACAACTTAGATCTCATTCCATACTGACTGCACTACAGGGGACACAATATATACAACTTAGATCTCATTCCATACTGACTGCACTACAGGGGACACAATATGTACAACTTAGATCCCTTTCTATACTGACTGCCCTACAGGGGACACTATATATACAACTTAGATCCCATTCTATACTGACTGCCCTACAGGGGACACTATGTATACAACTTAGATCCCATTCTGTACTGACTGCCCTACAGGGGACACAATATATACAACTTCGATCCCATTCTATACTGGCTGCCCTACAGGGGACACTATATATACAACTTAGATTCCATTCTGTACTGACTGCCCTACAGGGGACACAATATATACAACTTAGATCCCATTCTATACTGGCTGCCCTACAGGGGACACTATATATACAACTTAGATTCCATTCTATACTGACTGCCCTACATGGGACACAATATATACAACTTAGATCCCATTCTATACTGGCTGCCCTACAGGGGACACTATATATACAACTTAGATTCCATTCTATACTGACTGTCCTACAGGGGACACAATATATACAACTTAGATCCCATTCTATACTGACTGCCCTACAGGGGACACTATATATTCAACGTAGATCCCATTCTATACTGACTGCCCTACAGGGGACACTATATATTCAACGTAGATCCCATTCTATACTGACTGCACAATGTGTATACCCTACATCTCATTCTTTACTGGTTACCCTGCAATGGATACATAGTATAGACCTCACTCTATATTGAACGTCCTGCATTAAGCACAAATTATATACCCTAGATCTCATTCTGTACTGACTGGGCACAATGTATATACCTGAGATCTCATTATATACTGGCTTGGTACAATGTATATACGCTAGATCTGGTTCTACACTGGCTGGGCACAATGTATATACACTAGATCTCATTCTATACTGGCTGGGCACAATGTATACACCCTAGATCTCATTCTATACTGACTGGGCACAATATATATATATATATGCTACATCTTATTCTTTACTCAGTGGGTACAATGTACATACCCTAGATCTCATTCTATACTGACTGAGCACAATGCATATACCCTAGATCTCATTGTATACTGACTGGGCACAATGTATATACGCTACATCTTATTCGTTACTGACTGGTCACAATGTATATACCCTAGATTTTATTCTTTACTGAACAGGCACAATGTATATACCCTAGATCTCATTCTGTACGGACTGAGCACAATGTATATACCCTAGATCTCACTCTATACTGAAAGAGTACAATGTATATACCTTAGATCTCATTATATACTGGCGTGGCACAATGTATATATGCTAGATCTCATTATATAATGGCGTGGCACAAAGTATATACGTGAGATCTAATTATATAAAGACGTGGCACAATGTATATACCCTAGATCTCATTCTATATTGACTGAGCACACTGTATATACCTTAGATCTCATTCTATACTGATTGGGCACAAAGTATATACACTAGATCTCATTCTATACTGGCTTGGCACAATGTTTATACCCTAGGTCTCATTCTATTCTGACTGGGCACAATGTATATACAATAGATCTCATTCTGTACTGACTCGGGGTCAATGTATATACACTTGATCTCATTCTATACTAGCTGGGTACAACGTATATACCCTAGATGTCATTCTGTACCGACTGAGCACAGTGTATATACCCTAGATCTCATTCTATACTGACTGAGCACAATTTATATACACTAGATCTCATTCTATACTGATTGGGCACAATGTATATACCTTAGATCTCATTCTGCACTGACTGGAAGCTGAATGGTTTCTATACAGAAGTGAGCCTGATTTTGCACTCTCCAACTTAAGTACATAAATCCCAATGTATACATCCTAGATTTCATTCTCTACTGGTTGGATATAATGCATATACTATACGACTTGGCACAATTTATATACCTTAGATCTCACTATATACTGACTGGGCGCAAAGCCTAGATCTCATATCATCATCAGATCATCATATACTGCCATTCATGCAATTGGCACAATGTAAAACCTATACACTGACATGTGCATGAAATAATCTGTTGAAGACTGTGCCTAGAACTGCCCAACGAAGCTCACTAAACAAGCTGCTATCTAACATTTGCCATGCTTATGCAGGTAAACTTTCAGAAGGAATGTAGGTATGCCAAGTGGGCACCCCTGTACACCAGCTGCTGTCAGTGGTAATGTCCACTGTGATAATACAGATAGGGGAAGACCCTTACCTGTGTGTGATCCCTCCAAGCGATGTCTCCGAGGAGGGGGAAGAAGTCCAGCTCTGTGCCGGGGATATCCAGGACTGAGAGAGCTGTGTGCAGTGAGCTGTCTGTGATCGCACTGTGTCTCTGCTGGGTTCAGCTCCCCTCTGATCGCACTGTGTCTCTGCTGGGTTCAGCTCCCCTCTGATCGCACTGTGTCTGTGCTGCGCTCAGCTCCCCTCTGATCGCACTGTGTGCTGGGTTCAGCTCCCCTCTGATCGCACTGTGTGCTGGGTTCAGCTCCCCTCTGATCGCACTGTGTGCTGGGTTCAGCTCCCCTCTGATCGCACTGTGTGCTGGGTTCAGCTCCCCTCTGATCGCACTGTGTGCTGGGTTCAGCTCCCCTCTGATCGCACTGTGTGTCTGTGCTGCGCTCGGCTCCCCTCTGATCGCACTGTGTCTGTGCTGCGCTCAGCTCCTCTTTGGCACACTCCTGCTGCACACGTGGGCTGCACCAAACACAATTGTCTACTCCACTCAGGGGGGAGATTAACCCTTCCTCCTGACACTCAGCCCCAGCCAGGTAATGCATGCAGATTGCAAGCTCCACAGCTCAATGGATGTCTTATTTCAGAGTGACGTGCCTATATTCTGCACCCTGAGGGTTGTGCTATGATCACATGTATACTGGACAACATGTCACCTCTCTACAAGCAACACATGGACTGGAGGTAAATGGCTTATTCAAATCTGACACCTGCAGATATCACTGCACCCTGCTATAGGCTGCATTTGTATGTCATGTGTACATTTTATATTCTCTGTCATTGGGTACTTTATTGTAGTACTTAATTGTATAGAAACTACTGTTTAGTAGCCATTGGTCCAATATGAGTTTCATGAAATGAAACATTATTTATAGAATATGTTTAGCAATTCCGATCTCGATTTCACTTTCATATTTTATACTATTCATAAACAATTTCCATATTGCTGTAAAGATGTGGATCTTTCCGTGTGTTCTTCAAAGCACGATTGGACCAAGATTGGAATTAGAATACAGCTAATTAATGCACTTTTTAGGGTATGTAATTATTATTATTATTTGTCTTGAATAAGAATACAGCAAAGTAATGCACTTTTTAGGGTATGTAATTATTATTATTATTTGTCTTGAATAAGAATACAGCTAATTAATGCACTTTTAGGGTATGCAATTATTATTATTTGTCTTGAATTAGAACACAGCTGATTAATGCACTTATTAGAGTATATAATTATTGTCTTGAATCCAGAATATACTGTATCTAACCCATACACTTATTAGGGTATGTAACTATTATTATTTGTCTTTATTGCAATACAGCTAAGCCATGCACTGTTCAGGGTATATATTTATTATGTTTTGAATTAGAATATGGCTAATTAATACACTTACTAGAGTATATAATTGTTAATCGCCCTAAATTAGAATATATCTAAGCCCTGTACTTATTAGTGTAATTATTATTGCATTGATTCTATTTTATTATATATTAATATTTATTATTATTATTAGCCTTTAATTAGAATACAACTTGAATTAATACAATAATTCAATCTTGAATTAATATATATATATATATATATATATATATATATATATATAAAGCCATGCACTTATTAAGATATGTAAATATTATTTTTGGTCTTTAATTAGAACACAGTTAAGCAATGCACTTTTTTGGATACATAATTATTTGTGTTGTATTAGATAGAATATAGATAATTAATACACGTATCAGGGTATATAATCATTATTGTTTTTAATTACAACATATCTAATCCATGCACGTTTTAGGGTATGCAATTATTATTTGTATTTGAATGAATGTGTAAATGGCTATTGTTAAACTGTGCTTGCTGTCAGCTCCCTGGTAATTTGTGTGAGCCCTCCAGAAGTCTAGTGATTTCTCATTAGGTTACAGTATAACATAACCTTTGATCACAGGTCTGGTAACTACACGATCGTCTATCAGCAATATGTGCTCAGTGAATTAGTATATGGGCTGATCAGGGCTTTACATACATCACAAGTGTGTCCCTTCTGACATCAATCTTATGAGTTCCTCCGAATTTCCTACGAAATAGTGCCTCATTTTCCAAGACTGGTTTAGGGAATTTGAGATACATAGAAAAATATTTCCTGCATAGTCTGGGGTAAAATAAAAGATAAAAAGGAAGGCATTGTATAAAATGTATAGGCGTCTCCTGATATTCAAACCAAAATAACATTTTCCTATAGCTAGATGTTGTGGAGCTACAAATCATTGTATAATGTAACTCGATTTAGGAAAATTATAATAAGCAAAACACAGTTCATATGAACAAAAAAAATGATAAGCGGACATAATATTCCCAAACCAAGTTCTATTTATTATATATATATAAATTAGCCCATCGGCATTCAATCCACTTTGCTGGGAGTTGTGGTTCTTCAGCTACTCATCGGTCCCTGGTTGCCATAAAAAAATAGTTTTGAGATCCATTTGGGATTTCTATTTGATGCATAAATTCAGAATTTGCAACACGTTTTTTGTTATACAAGGGCTCTCTGCATTGTCCTGTATCAAGCAGTCAAATCCAAGCATTCAACTTTCATTGGGCATTGCAAGTTTGAATAGTGTCTTTTGGGGCAATACAGACAGTTTATATTTGAACCCCTTAGATCTATCAGCCTACATATGGGGCCAGTGTGTGACCAGTCTGGAGCACATAAGTGTAGGATGATGACTCTTTTATTAAGTTGGCTGGATTTTTAGGTCTATAGGCACACTGACCCCTTGAAGCACAAATCCAACCTTGGCAGTGTTGATGTGACCCTAACAGTAGAAGGGTTTGGAATGGCTTCTTGGTGACAGGGACATCAGTCATCTTCAGTGGACAGTGATAGTACCTATGACCAAAGAACTCCTGTCAGCCAGGAATAGACGGATCTGAGAGAGAACAGCCAAGATAAATAATAACTTTTTTTCTAGTTGCTGCATTCAAATAACACCATTTACATCTTTTCCTTCTATCACCCTCAGTTGGGTCTTTGCAACTCTGCTCAATCAGGACAACACAATCTTAAAGATGATGGGCAATAAAATAATAGGAATAATTATTATGAGAATACTTTTATTGTACAGCAGGAAGTCGTAAATTACCCAACACCCATATTGTATATATACCCTGTATACAATTACATTTATATATGGTAGTCTATTAGCCTTATTTATTAACTTTATGGCATGTGCTTACTTTTTACCAGCCTTTGTTTTGTGTAAGAGGTAATGTGCTTTTTTTCTATTTGTATTTTATTTTAATTAAAATGCTTTCCTTTTAAATACACAATTTGTATTTTTTGCTTTAAATATTCTATTTTTATAACATACTAGATTGAGTACGTTTTATAAAAAGCAGAAATAATTACAATCTGTACTTACTTATACAACCGATGCTTACAGCATATATAATACAGATGTTATGGCTGGTATTTAATACGATGGTAGTGGTGGTGATAGAAATAAAATAATGAAATAAAAATAATCAACATCATCATCATCACCACCATATTATAAATAATAATATCATCATCACCATAATATAAATATTATTATTATCAATATTAATAATAATAATAATAATAATAATAATACGTGTTGTTATTATTATTATTATTATTATTAGTGTTGTTATTATTATTTATATGGCAATCGTGATGATAGTGATTATTGTTATTATTATTATTAATAAGAATAATAATAATGGTAATAATAATATTGTTGTTATTATTATTTTTATTATTGTTATTATTATTTATATTATGGCGATTATGATGATAGTGATTATTATTATTATTATTATTATTATTATTATGAGCACCGAGGGCTCTGCACTAGGTTTTCCTCTTTTTCTGAAGCACATCTGGGTCTTGTTAGCACCCCTACATCATTACACCACTTGGATATCCAATTTATTTTGTCATTTTAATGTGAATCCAGTGATTGTGGTATCATTAGATCAGTCAATAACCCATAGTAATCAATCAGAAATCGATAGTGTGAATATGTAATGCCTGCTCGGTTGCCAGGGGTAACTGGCCAGCCATGTCATTCCATAAGCTCACATAGACGATCAGTCCTTTTAAGATATAATTATCGCCGGCCAATCGATTAGGGAAACAAGGCGGAAATCTGGTTGTGCAGAAACAAGGAGTGGAAGTGTATTAAAGGTAGCAATAAAAGGGGAGACCTGGGGACGTTTTTTCTCCTTTGATTAATGACCTATAAAATAAATCCAGCGAGCAGAGGAGCCCCGATCAATAAATTAAGTATCCGAATTTATCATTTTCCAGGGAGAGATGAGATGCTGGAGGAGAGGCTCAGCTCCATCCACAGAGGGTCCCGTCTCATCTGATTCCGTTTGACACTCAATTAAAAAGTTTGCATTTCATATTAATTAATTCTCTGCATCCCACCGAAAGACAAATGGTTTGCTGCCTCCTGACAGGAGACCGATAAAGGACTCATAGAGTCTCCTGCTTGTAGTTTTAAGGTCATGAACAGCAGAGTTAATAATTCATTAATTCAGACTGGTATTGTTATTGGAGAGGGTGGCCCCGAGGACACCCCTGTCCCTGGTCCTGTGGCCCTTCTGCTGAATCTGGTAGGGACTCTGTACATGGGCACAGTACTGTCACCTCTTCTGATCTGACCTGAGTGTCACCAACCTCAATCCATCATAGATTCCAATCATGAGTAGTTGTAAGATGCATCTCATGGACTGTGCTAGGGTGGGCACACTACTGTAACCTCTTCTGATCTGAGCTGAGCTGAGTGTCACCAATTTTAGTCCAATCTCAGTCCCAACTCATGCAGGCTCCACCTCCGAAACATCTCCAAAATACATACGTTCCTAACCCCAGACCAGGGGCGGACTGACCATTTGGAAACTCGGGCACTGCCCGAGGGCCCATGGTCAGTAGGGGGCCCCATGAGATGCCCCTGGTACCTTTTTCATAGGCTTTTTTGAGTTTGGGCAAGGACACAGGGGCCTCATGATCCCCTATTGCCCGGGGGCCCCATGAGTTGTCAGTCCGCCCCTGCCCCAGACACTACTAAACAACTTGTTCACTCCCTTATTATCTCACGTCTGGACTACTGCAACTCCCTTCTCACCGGCCTACCGGAACACAGGCTATCCCCGCTTCAGTCTATCCTGAACTCAGAGGTCAGATTCATCCACCTTACCATCTGCTCCACTTCTGCCACCCCCGTCTGTCATTCCCTCCACTGGCTTCTGATTGCCCAACGCATTAAATTCAAACTACTAACACAGACATACAAAGCCATTCATAATGCTGCTCACCAAGCTGATACCCAAATACCACCCAACCCATACTCTTTGCTCCTCACAAGACCTCCTACTTTCTAGCTCCCTGGTCTCCTCCTCCCATGCCCAACTGCAGGACTTCTCCAGGACTTCCCCCATCCTCTGGAACTCACTACCCCAATCCATCAGACTGTCACCTACCCTCCTCACCTTTAGGTGCACCATGAAAACCCATCTCTTCAGGGAAGCCTACCCCACCCTCACCTAACAGCCGATCTGCTCCACTCCTCCAACCACTCCATCCCCCACAGCCACTTCCTCCTGTACCACTATCCCTTTCCTCCTAGATTGTAAGCTCGAAAGAGCAGGGCCCTCGAACCCCTCGTGTATTGTTTTGTTACTGTATTGTCTCATGTACTGTCCCCCACTTTAATGTACAGCGCTGAGCAAACCTTTTGGCGCTATATAAATACTGTATAATAATAATCATAGATTCCACTCATGAGTAATTGTAAGATACATCTCATGGACTGTGCTAGGGTGGGCACACTACTGCCACCTCTTCTGATCTGAGTGTCACCAATCTCAGTCCATCATAGATTCCAATCATAAGTAATTGTAAGATGCATCGCATGGACTGTGCTAAGGTGGGCACACTACTGCCACCTCTTCTGACCCGAGTGTCACCAATCTCAGTCCATCATAGATTCCAGTCATGAGTAATTGTAAGATGCATCTCATGGACTGTGCTAGGGTGGGCACACTACTGTCACCTCTTATGACCCGAGTGTCACCAATCTCAGTCCATCATAGATTCCAATCATGAGTATTTGTAAGATGCATCGCATGGACTGTGCTAGGGTGGGCACACTACTGTCACCTCTTCTGATCAGAGTATCACCAACTTCAATGATAGATATCAGTCATGTTTAATTGTCCTTCTAAGTGTCACAAACCTCAATCAATCATAGATATCAATCATGAGCAACTGTCTGATGCACCTCATGGACTGTGCTATGGTTTCTGTACATGGACACACTACTGTCACCTCTTCTGATCTGAGCTGATCTGAATGTCACCAACCTCAATCAATAATAGATACCAATCATGAGTAGTTGTCATAAGCATCTCATGGACTGTGCTAGGTGGGCATGCTACTGTCACCTCTACTGATCTGAGTGTCACTAACTTCAATCAATGATAGATACCAATCATGTTTAATTGTCATAAACATCCTAAGGTCTGTGCTAGGGTTTCTGTACATGGACACACTACCATCACCTCTTCTGAGCTGAGTGTCACCAACCTCAATCAATCATAGATAGAAATCATGAGTAGTTGTCATAAGCATCTCATGTACTGTGCTAGGGCTTCTTTACATGGGCACACTACTGTCACCTCTTCTAAGCTCAGTGTCACAAATGTCAATCAATCATAGGTACCAGTGATGAGTAGGTGTCACATGCACCTCATGAACTGTGCTAGAGTTTCTCTACATGGGCACTCTAATGTCTCATCATCTGATCTGAGTGTCACAACCCTCCATCAATCATAGATACCAATCATGAGTAGTTGCCATATGCACACCACTGACTCTGCTAAGGTTTCTGTACATGGGTGCACTACTGTCACCCCTTGAAATCAGGAGTGTCACAAAGTTTAAACACCAATAGATACAAATCACGAATTTTCATATACATCTCATGAGCTGTGCTAGGGAAGTATATGGAGAGCTGCTGAGACAAAGCCACCTGTAGTATATGAAAAGACTGGATGTGCGCCATCAATATCCATATCCTGTACAAATAAATGATACTGGTTTGTAATGCAGAGAAGTGATGGGAAGTGACCACCCTGGTGACAGTCATTTCATTGTTAACCAAGACTATATATTTTTAAACAGCAAACCCATTTCACCTGACTGCTTATTGCAGCTATGGAGACTACTGATGATGATGATGTCTAATGGTTTACTGTAACATAGTGTATGTTAATATTTGCCTTAGTTTGTGGGATTAATAGAATGGTTACTTTGGAAGATCTCAAAATTTTTACTCATTTTGCTATCTTACCATCTTTCTATACATTTTATGCAGAGGGCCTTCTTTTAAATTTAAACAGCAAAACAATTCTATCAACAAAGCTCTACTCTGAAATAAAGTACTGATATTTAATTGCAGTATAGTAGCATCTGTTTTTTATCTCTTTTGTTATTTCTTTGTAACATGTAATCCATGGAGCCTAATTTGGTGAAGCGGCACTTACACAACTTTACCGCTAGAGGGCACCCCTTTCTCTGCTCAGCTATGTCCCTGATGAGTTAGTAGTCACAGTATACAGACAATATAGCACAGGTCATTTTTACTTTGCATAGGACTTCATAAATCTCTACCAGTTATGTTTTTCTGAAAACAGCAAAATAATAGGGAGGATTTAGTAAAGGAATACAGACTGTTTGGGGGGATTTATTAAAACTGGAGCAGTCAAAATCTGGTGCAGCTGTGCATAGTAACCAATCAGCTTCTAACTTCAGCTTGTTCAATTAACCTTTGACAATAAAACCTGGAAGCTGATTGGTTATTATGCACAGCTGCACCAGAGTTTGTCTGCACCAGTTTTAACCACTTCAAGTCTGAACACTTTCACCTCCTCCCTGTCCAGGCCAATTTTCAGCTTTCAGTGCTATCACATTTTGAATGACAATTGTGTGGTCATGCAACACTGTACCCATATGAATTTTTTAGCATTTTTTTGAGACAGATAAAACTTTATATTGGTGGTATTTATTCACCACTGGGATTTTTATTTATTTTTTGCTATATAAATGAAAAAGTCCAAACATTTAAAAAAAAAATGTTGCAAATAAATAATCTTTCTTCATAAATCTTGGCCAAAATTTATTAAGTTATCTTTTTAGTAAAAAAAAATAACCCAAATTAGTTTATAACCAAAAATTATAATTTTTCAAAAATGTTCTATACATTTTTATTTTGTTGTTTTATATTATTATTATTTATTTTTTTTCCTTAACATACTGTCACCCTAGCAGTACTACTTGTGGTGAGTGATGAAGATTTTTTTTTTTACACTGATTGCTTTTATACCCATAAAGGCTGTAAAAGCAATAATTTCTCCTTCTCTCTGGCTGCATTCTTTCAGCCTTTGAGAAATACTGTGTGAGCTGTGATTGGTCACAGCTTGTCACATGGTACAAGGCTGTTGTGAATAGCCTTGTACCATGTGACCTCTGTGATCATTCACATATTTCACACGTAGTAAGCAATGATGTCAGAAGTTACATCTTGCTTGCTACTATTCATGTGATCACTGATTGGCCAATCATATGATCGGGACCTCACACAGAGGTCTCGTACAGTGATCGGTGGATCGCGGTGCCGCACGCTCCCAGGGAGCTCGCACAGACAGGGAAGCAGGGAGGATGTTTATAAATGACCACCCACTCCTGCACTGCTCCTGTCCAGCCGTTTATATACATGGGCCAGATGGGAAGTGGTTGGCAGGCCATACATGGGTCAAATTCTGAACAATTTTCGAAAATCAAAAACATTGTTTGCTCTGTAATCCGATGGTGCCACCAATGATTTTGAAATCGGTAGTTTTTCACAAATTTAACAGCATGCCTGATAAACGAAATGAGGAGGAACCACAAAAATCAGCCGGTGCCATTGCCCCACTAACAGAGCAAAAATCGGCCGATTATTCTTAGGTTCAATTTTTGAATAAAAAATCATTCGAAAATCAACCCATGTATGGCCGGCCTTATTAGAACCCCTCCCCCCCCCTTACCCTAGGTTCACACCTAAGCGTTTTCTGCAGAGTTTTGCATTTTGCAGAAATGCAGTACAGTCCATTTAACATAGGACATAGGACATGTTCACACCTGTGCATTTTCATCTGGTGTGATTTCACCTGGGACTTTTTTGAATGCAAATAGGTGCATTTTTGTTTCTAAAGACTGCAATGGAAATGCTGCAGAAAATCATGTATTGCGTTTTTGATGAGTTTTTGCCACATTTTTGATGCATTTTGCTGTTTCAAATCTGCCTAGCAACAAGCAAAATTTAAAAAATGATGCAAACAGCATCAAAAACTTGGCAAAAGTGCAAAATAAAACCCAAAATGCAATCCAGAAACAGCTCAAACGCAACCTGTATAGGTGTGAACGTAGCCTAAATGAGTGCAGTCAGCCCCTGGTCACATCAGGTGCGACTTTGCATTCCATTTGCATGCCCTGTGACATGCAAATCATATGCCAAGTCACACCCTATTGTCCGCTATTAGATCGGTCATATTGGTGTGGTTCTGACTTGGTCGGAGCCGCACTGATTTCTAAAGTAGTTCATGCACGACTTTTGTTGTGATTTGCATAGATATCTGTGTCAGATGTCTTGCAAATCGCACTGACCACCCGATTTTGAAATTGTGTGACTTCACTGTAAGTCTCACGATTTCAAATTGGCTTTGGTGTGACCGGGGTGTAAATAAGGTTGTATGCACTTCAATCAACCAATCATTAGCAATCATTTTCTTTGCACATGATTGGGTATTGACTAGCGAGCAGGGCCCTCTTGTACCAAATTGTATTGTAACTGTAATGTCTACCTTCATTTTGTAAAGCGCTATATAAATCCTTTATAATAATAATAATAATAATATTGAGGCCTTATTTATACCATACATGCAGAAAAACTGATGGAAACTGACGCACAGATTTCACTTGCAGAGACATCAGTTTACATCAATTTTCATATGCATTGAAATGAGTTTTATACATGTTGCAGATTTCTGCACAGAAAAAACCTGCATATGATACCAGTGTTGTGGTGTGAACAGAGCACATAGAGAACAATTGATTTTGTTGTGCCCTTGCAGAAAAACTGACATCTCTGCACCATGGTGTGACCGAGC
The DNA here is from genome assembly GCF_062004578.1 of Staurois parvus. Taxonomy (NCBI): domain Eukaryota; kingdom Metazoa; phylum Chordata; class Amphibia; order Anura; family Ranidae; genus Staurois; species Staurois parvus. Next base: position 4,588,088 of record NW_028317800.1, on the reverse strand, counting down.
TCTGGAAGTGAACACAGTTACACCTTATTCACTACATAGTTAATATTCACTACGCAAAATGAATATTCACTTTGCATAATAAACCTTCTCAATTTCTTTAGTAAATTAGCCCCACTATCTTTAAATTAGGACCAAAACGGTGGCCTCCTCTGACCCTATGGGATAATAGTTATAATGGCATTAGTCCAATGTTTTAAGAAGATGTCAGGTCAAGCAGGATGCTATATTTAAATTCTGTCTTGAGAAATGATTACAAATAAAACAAGTATCAATGAATATAACTAATAGCATTTAACTTTATAATTTGTTTTTATACTTAGCAAAGCTTATTCAACAGCCGGACGGGAGGTGGTTAAAGTGGTATTAAACCCACATCCAAAAAATTTATTTTATTGCAGATTCTATTACCTATACTTAGATGTGGTGGCTGCATTCTATTTTTGTTAGGATTTTTTCTGCTTTTACCTGGTAATCTGGGCAGTAATATACCTGCCCAGTCCCAATCAGATAGTGTTCCTGTGTGAACTCCTTTATACCTACAGGAAGGAGGAGCTGGAGGAGAGAGAGTACAGCAGGCACCTTCTCCCAGCTTCTGACTCCTCTGTGCTGCTGTCACTACTCCTGGAGCATCAAAGGTGTGAGGTCTGTAATTTTCATCAAGGGAGGGGGAAATTGTACTGGGACACAAAGAGAGGGATGGGTGTTCAACATGTGTTGAGGATGAGAGGATTTGTGCTAGGAGTGGGAGTTCAAGGGGAAAGAGAGAACAAGATTTGTGCTAGCAGGGGGATGTGTACTGGGGAGGGGGGTGATTTAGCATTTTGTATGGAGAGAATTTTGGCTTGCAAAGGGGATTTATGTTTGGAGGCGGGGGGAAGCATGCAGATTAGTACTGGATTTTATTTTTTTAGGGGGTTGGAGAGAATTTTTGTTGAAACATGATGCTCACACATTGTGGCATGGGGAAAGGGGGCAGTTTGTCATATTTGCCCTGGGAGTTAGATGACCTTGTCCTGGTACTGAGGGTTGCATGACAAAACCCGGGCAACCAAGCCAAGAGTGTTATTTTGAAGACAAATCTTTAAATCTGTATAGTGCACCTTGTAAAGAGGCATGGAGATGAGATAACAGAATCTGGAAAGATTTGTTATGTGATCTCCCAAGTATTTAATTGAACCAGCGACCCATTGGAATATAAAAGATGTGGAAAGGAATTGTTGTTCCATTGTAAGAAGAGTCACACTTAATGCCACTGATATTTGGATGTTTACATTTGGAATTCTTTCAGCACAGTGGCTAAATGCTTAACACTTCTGCCTGGCAGTACTAGGGTCGTTGGTCTCAACCATGGCACCACCTGCCTGGAGTTTGCATGTTCTCCCTATGCCTGTGTGGGTTTCCTCCAGGTACTCCAGTTTCCTCCAACACTCCAAAGACATGCTGATAGGTTAATTGGATCCTTCCTAAATTGGCCCTAACATGTGTATGTATGAATATAAGTTATGGACCTTAGATTGTACACCCCTTGAGCGTTAGGGACTGATGTGAATGTACAATATACAGTGGGGATCGAAAGTTTGGGCACCCCAGCTAAAAATTTGTATTAATGTGCATAAAGAAGCCAAGGAAAGATGGAAAAATCTCCAAAAGGCATCAAATTACAGATTAGAAATTCTTATAATATGTCAACAAAAGTTAGATTTTATTTTCATCATTTACACTTTCAAAATAGCAGAAAACAAAAAAATGTCGTCTGCAAAAGTTTGGGCACCCTGCAGAGTTAATATCTTGTACTGCCCCCTTTGGCAAGTATCACAGCTTGTAAACGCTTTTTGTAGCCAGCCAAGAGTCTTTCAATTCTTGTTTGAGGTATCTTTGCCCATTCTTCCTTACAAACGTCTTACAGTTCTTTGAGATTTCTGGGCTGTCTGTCACGCACTGCTCTTTTAAGGTCTATCCATAGATTTTCAATTATGTTGAGGTCAGGAGATTGTGAAGGCCATGGCAAAACCTTCAGTTTATGCCTCTTGATGTAATCCCCCGTGGATTTCGAGGTGTGTTTAGGATCATTATCCATTTGTAGAAGCCATCCTCTCTTTAACTTCAGCTTTATCACAGATGGCATCAAGTTACCATCCAAAATTTGCTGAAATTTTATTGAATCCATTTTTCCTTCTACTCGTGAGATGTTCCCTGTGCCACTGGCTGCAACACAACCCCAAAGCATGATTGATCCAACCCCATGCTTAACAGTTGGACAGAGGTTCTTTTCATTAAATTCTGTGCCCCTTCTTCTCCAAACGTACCTTTGCTCATTTCGGCCAAAAAGTTCAATTTTAACCTCATCGGTCCACAGAACTTGTGGACCAAAATGCATCAGGCTTGTCTATATGTTCATTTGCAAAGTTCAAACGATGATTTTTGTGGTGAGGACGTAGAAGAGGTTTTCTTCTGATGACTCTTCCATGAAGACCGTATTTGTACAAGTATCTCTTTATAGTGGAATAGTGTACCACAACTCCAGTGTCTGCCAGATCTTTCTGGAGGGATCGTGCAGTCAAACGTGGGTTTTGAATTGTTTTTCTCACAATCCTGCGAGCTGTTCTGTCTGATATTTTTCTTGATCTTCCAGATCTTGCTTTAACTTCCACTGTTCCTGATGACTGCCATTTCTTAATTACATTCCGAACAGAGGATATTGACATCTGAAAACGCTTTGCTATCTTCTTATAGCCTTCTCCAGCTTTGTGAGCGTCAACTATTTTCAGTTTCAGGTTTCTAGACAACTGCTTAGACGAACCCATGGTGCTGATTGTTGGGGCAAGGTCAGATGAGTCTGGGCATTTAAAACCTTTGAGATTGACATAACCTAGTCTTCCCAGATGATGATTGAGAACAATCCATGACACTGGCAGGTCTCAGCTTTGCAAAGGGGGCAGTGCATGCTATAAATTCTGCAGGGTGCCCAAACGTTTGCAGACGCCATTTTTTTGTTTTCTGTTATTTTGAAAGTGTAAATGATGGAAATAAAATCTAACTTTTGTTGACATATTATAAGAATGTCTAATCTGTAATTTGATGCCTTTTGGAGATTTTTCCATCTTTCCTTGGCTTCTTTATGCACATTAATACAAATTTTTAGCTGGGGTGCCCAAACTTTCGATCCCCACTGTATATGTAAAGCTCTGCGTAAATTGACGGCGCTATATAAGTACCTGAAATAATAATATATATTAGAAGGGAAATCTAGTCTGGGGTTCAAGACATAGAGGAGACATAGAGCAACATTTCATTTGCATAGAAACCTGTTTTGGGATATTTTCGTCCCACCAGGAAGCCCTGGATTTTAGGGTTTGCTTGGATAGACCTTGTGACATGTTCCATTGTTAGTATATAGAGAAACAGGGATAGAGGGTAGCCTTATTGCATCCCATTGTGGATGTAGATAGGGTTTGACAATAGACCTTTGATGAGAATTCAGGCTGAGGGGTTGTTGTGTAATGCTCTGATCTTTCATCTGTTGGAAGGTAGTAAACATGAATTCCCAGCCAAGGTGATCAAACACCTCCTTAGCATTGACAGAGAGAAGACTAAAAGTTGTTTTATGGCATAATCCATAAGGGAGATTGTGCAAAACCATGTTACTGCTTGCTTCTCAAAAAGGGACGAATCCTACCTGCTCTGTATGAATCAGGTAGGGGACGTAAGGCTTTAGTCTATTAGCAATAAGCTTGGCAAATACTTTCAGGCCTATAGTTATTAAAGATAAGCACACGAAGCATCCTTTCTCTTCTTCAGAATCAGGGGGATGTAGAATTCCTGGGCCTGAGTAGGGAGGTGATATGTGATGGATGTATCATTGAAGGTAGTTTCAAGTAAAGGCAAAAGGGCGTGTTTACATTTTTTTTAAAAGAGTGCCTGTAAAGCTGTCCAGGCCTAGACTCTTGCCAGAGAGCAGGGAGGATATAGTGTGTTGAAATTCTAAAGAGGAGAATGAACTTGAGAAAGCCTCTATGGCTCTCTTTGGAAGTGGGGACGTTTAGTGGTATCAATATAAGCTTGAAGACAACATTGAATGGAGGATGTGCTTACTCTTATGTTATACAGATCAGTTTAGTATTTTTGAAAAGTTAATGCAATGCCAAGAGAACCATGTACTAGAAACTTAAGTGGTATTTAGATTTTGGAGATGTAGGATCATGACTGCTTTAAATAATTAGATAGGTGGGGGCTCATATCCCGGGGGTCTCTGATGCCATTATGAGATTGATACATACTATATGTATTGCCGCTTTATGGTCTATTGCCTTGCATTGGAAGTCCAATACTGTACCCTTGGCCTCCGTTTTACACAGAATTGATACTGTAATGCTCATGGAACGTATTCACTATACCCTACTGGATAAGATGCACTTATTTGATAAAAAATGGGAGTCATGGAGGGATTATAGACATTTATTGCATGATTAATTACATTCCCAGTGAAAATTGAATGACATATACTGTTGACAGATGTATCATTTAACCTAACCCATCGTTTATACATTTCATATGCTTGCTAATTTTTTTTTCTGTTCATTTTCTTTCTTACGTTAATATACTTTTCTGTAATGTACTATTCAAAAGTGCCTTGTTTTTGCTGAAAGTTTTTTTTTTAAAATGTACTGTTGTCTTACAGTCTAATAAAACCGTTTGTAAACAAAAAAAAAATTAATAGATAGGGCTAGAATCTTGCCACATTTGTTTTTATGGAGTGTTTCAAGGAAGAAATCTTTGTGTTTTTGGTAGGATTGGTCTAAAGAAGTCTGTGATTCTGCCTTCTTGAGGAGAAGAGATTGATACATGGAAGTTTCTTGTGTGAGTTTGTGAGTCAGTTCAAAGGAGATGATTCTAGGACCTGGTATAAAGTAAGGAAATAATCAGTCCTGTTGTATGAGTGGTGGATAGCTGAAATAAAGATATAGTCCTTATTTACTAGTAGGGTGTGGAATTGTCCAGATATCGATTCAAATGCAGGAGTTTTGCTTGGATTTGAGTAGATTAGGCTGAAAAATGAACCCTGAGTATTCCCAGATGTGGTATCAAGAGCAGGGTTAAGGACCATGTCAAAGTCCCCATCCAATATGATGGTCCCATAGCAGAGTCAGAGAGAGGAAAGCAAGGGCAATGGCCTTGGTTGGGTAGATAAACTTTCAGTAGTGTGAGGGCTTGACCGTATATCTGGCTCTTCACATGAAGGTATCTGCCCTCTGGGTCATAAATCTTTTGTAGTAATTGAAACAGTAAAACACCAAGGATACCAAAGACAACTTCTCACTTTTTTCTTTATCAGGTCATTGCTCATAAACCATGATCAGAAATGTTTAGTAGGCATGTAAGAAAACTAATTTAGCATGGTGTGTATACATGTAATGGCAGAAAATATTAACAAACATTTCTGGTGTATATTTCAACTTTTAACTTTGTTGCTTTGACAATACTTATGAAGCAAGTGGCAATGGCTCTGTAGAGTAGACCAGAAAGTGCTCATTTTTACATTACTGTTGATATTACCTAACAAGCAGTAGTGATAATTCATTTCTTTTTGCACCTTCTATTTATTTAAAGCCTTAATTTAATCAAAATTAAAAAAAAAAATCAGCACAAGCGATATACTTACATTCAATGCAAATGTCCCTTTTGCTGATGGCTTCTCTCTTAGTTGAAATCTTAAAGTGTTACCAAACCCACAACAATACAATCATTCTGTATATGCAGTAAAGCATGCTTGTTATACTCACTGTGGAACTTAAGGGGTTAATCCTCTGCATTGTGTAAAAAGGCTGTTTGACCCTGTCTTCTCTTTACTTTCTCTTGTACAAATGTTCACGCTGATAAGACAAACTGAACCTGTAGCCCTTCTGCACATGCTGAGTTTAGTTTGTACTGCGAGAGGGTTTTTTTTCTTCTTGGGAGAGTGCATGTGATCAGCATAGGGCCAATCACCACTGTCGAGACAGAGGTCAGGGGGAATGCAGCCTCATAAGACAGTCAGAGGAGAATGAAAACTCATACTCGCTTTAACCAGTGCTAACTGCTGATGAGAAAAGGTATTTAGCAGTTTATATTTACCAAAATAATTGCGCTTCCATGTTTTGTGTACTGTGGGAGACCAGATATAGTGAATGCAGGGTCCTGGGATTAGTAACACTTTAGGTCCTCTGCCCATACCCCCACCCACACACACACACCTTCACAGCAGTTGTCTTCCAGTGCTGCGGGGGGGTTAACAAAACTGGCTGGACCTGTGATAGGGGCTTGTCAAGAATACCAACTATGTTTGCCTTTTATGCCCCTGCCTTCATTCATGGAAACTGTACTATAGTTTCCATCAATGAAAATCCTTTAGATTGTAAGCTCCATGAGCAGGGCCATCACATTCCTTCTGTACTGGAATGTATTGTAATTGTACTGTCTCCCTTATATTGTAAAGTGCTGTGCAAACTGTTGGCGCTATATAAATCCTGTATAATTATTATTATTATTATTATTACTACGAGTTTATATAGCGCCAAAGGGTTTGCTCAGCGCTGTATAATAATAATAATAATGAAAATCGCTCTATGAAAGGAAGACAGCCAGATAAATGAAAGGCCCATCTTCTCCATTTATAGATCACAGGAAAGCGTGGGCATAGTTGGCACTTTTGATGAGGACAGAGGACTTCAGATTTGACCTAAGAGAGCAGTCAGAAGCCCAAGATACCCTTCTGATTAAATGTAAGAACTGTCCCTTGTGCTATTTTTTTTTTCTTACAAAAAAAATTAACTAAACCTAAAATGTAAATCTCTGAATCAAAAACAGAAAGCCGTATGGAGTTGGTAGGTCTTGACTCCAATGTTTGCCTGGACAGTGCAGCTCAATATTGAAAATAGCTATGTTTAGAAATATTCCAAGCAATGATTCATTTAGCAGAAAGAGGACATGTTCAAGAGCGCTTAAAGTGGTTATAACACCTAAACAATTTTTACCTTAATTAATTCCTTGCATTAAGGTAAAAATATTTAGGCATCAATATCCCCCATGACCTCCCATTATACTTACCTGAGCTCTCATCCGATCCAGTGCTGTGCATGTCTGCAGCTCTTCTCTCCCTTCACTTCCTGGTCTCCCCATTGGTTCCCACTGCTGTCAATCAAAGCCAGTGATGAGAGAGCGGGGGGCAAGGCCAAGTCCCACTGTCTGTGTCAATAGACGCAGACAGTGAGACTTGGGAGTGATCCCACATGTGTGTCCCCATAGAGAGAGGCTTTCTATGGATGCACTCGTTGAGCCAGGAACATTAGCAGGGGACCCGAGAAGAGGGGGTTTGGGGACCACTCTGTGCAATTCCATTGCACAGAGCAGGTGAGTATAAACCTGTTTTTTTAAATTACATTCACAACCACTTTACCCCCTGCTGTGTCTATAAAAAGCCCACCAACTGCCACACAGAAAATAGGGAGATACATACCTGCCATTCAGAATGCAAACTTGTAATGGCCACCTTTACAGATAAGGGTGTGTGCATGGGGCCAGTACCTCTGGCACTGTCCTCCCTATACATGCACATGGGAGTGTGTGTGAATGCACGGCCGGATCAATGAGAGAGAAGAGAATTCCCCATGTGTGTGCAGGGGGAAAGGTACCTGAAGTATTGACACCATGCACACATCCTTCTCTGTAAAGGTGGCCCTTACAAGGTAAAGGTCAGGTTGGCAATAACCCACCAAAGGGCCATGATCTGCATTACACTAGACTGAAGGAATCTATCCTGATACAAATAAAGTGTTTATAAAGTATTGTGCTATGGGAGTTCCCTCTTTTCCTTTATCATAAGTTTCTGGAGTGATGTGAAAAGGAGAAGAATTGAAAACCTTGTGTATAAGAAGGGGGATCCCACATTTAGAAAGCACTATATGCTAATCAGTAATATGAGAGACATATGAGTTTGGTAAGAGCCTAACATAATGAGAGTGGTGCGTTCAATACAGTCACGTGGTGGTTGGAAGATTCACTTGGTGGACGTTAAGAAGAAAAATCAGTTTTGTTTAAATTCCTTTTGTGGACATTTTCTTTTGGACAATTTTATGTTTATTTTTTGCCCTATTTCAAGTGTGATGACACATGGGGATTTATTTACTAAAGCTGGAGAGTGCAAAATCAGGCTGAATTCTGCATAGAAACCAATAAGCTTCTAACCTCAGCTTGTTCAATTAAGCTTTGGCAATAAAACCTGGAAGCTGATTGGTTTCTGTGCAGACGTGAGCCTGGTTTTGCACGCTCCCTCTTTAGTAAATAAACACATGGTGTTTAATTTATTGTATGGTAGTCAAAGAATTTAGATTTTTGTGCTTGTTCACAGTGCCTTCTCAAATTTGGAATTAACACTTTAATTTGGTATATGGAATTTTGTATACTGTTTAGCCTGAATTCACACTGATGCGGTGCGGAATTTGCAGCGGTTTCTGTGCGAATTCCGCACCGCATCACAATCACACCCTGTTCATGAGAACTACTGCGGGGGTATATGTTAAGTTAACAACACCCCAAAATCGGTCCACAAAACGCAGTGCGATGTACAGAATCGGATTGCATGGGTGTGAATACCCATGCAATCCAATTTTAGTGTGGACCAAAAAAAGGGTCCTGCACTGAATGTGGTTGGCAGATGGCTCAAATCACACCTCACAGAATTCGCATGTGATTTGCACAGGAATGTGGCGCAGTTCCCATTCGAATCACATGTGATATGCCACATCGCACAAGTGTGAACATGGGCTTAAGGAGGCAACAGTAAAATGTATTTTATTTTATTTTTGCACATAGGGTGAATTAATTCTTTATGTGGCCCAGAGTTTAATCCCATAGTTTAGTTTATAGTCATATGTGACAATATTCATATATGCAGCCAATATATTTCACAACTGTATACATTTAAGAAAAAATTCTGAAAAAAGAAAAAAAATAGATAATTCTTTGAATTATGGAAGGATTTGCCCTTAATTAATAAATGGTAAAGGTTACATCTGCAGAGCTCCAAAGCCAGATCACCAGGATTGCTCTGATCCCTGCAACACATGACGATATATTTCCATATAATAGCCTAGTCTACAAAGTATATAAACCGAATTCTAGACTAGAAAAAGTTATGATGTAAGAGTATTGAGTTTCAGTAAGGGAGGAAAAAAAGCAGCCATATGTACCAAGGCTTTGCTTTTAAAGAGATTTGGTCACCACTTATTAGGCTGGCAAGTAAATTCAAGCAGTGAATCTGTATTAGGAGCACTAAGAGCAGATACACATCTGAATGCAGTGCGCTGTTGTGTGTTTATCCGTATTGCACTGTTAAACATTTGTGGTGGTTACATTTTTTTCCAGCACAACACACAGGGCACCTTGCTTTGTGTTGAACTACAGTGCATTGCAGCTCATGTATGTTTCGACAGTGCGCTTATAGAAGACCTGCCTGCTTCTGGAATTTTACATTTATAGGCAAATATACCAGGGCTGCAATTCTGCTACAAAATTAGCATTTCCAGGAGTGTCACCTAGGCAAGAAATGAGGGAAACTCTGTCTAAGAGGGACACAACAATAAAAAAAATCTACTCTATCCAAAAGAAAAAAGCTTTGGATACATTTACGAAAAAGGACTAATAAAAATCAGGAGCCTGTATGCAGTATATTGTAGAAAATTGTACATTATGATGATTACTTTCTATAAACTGTTAACTGCAAATTTAAAAAAAGAAAATTTGTACTTGTGGCCCAATAGTAGATTTACTGGGCTTTATTTTCTAAGGTGTATTCATATATGCCAGTGTTATGATTGTTTAAACAACCAAATTGTATCCTCACAGTAGAAGAGGTCCTAGACCGTCTTTAAGGAGGGGCAAAAGGGGCAGCTGCCCTGGGCCCAGTCTTTGTTGTGGGGCCCAAAGCAGCTGGCCCATACTTGCCAGCTGTCCCAGTTTAAATTCCCTTGTCCCTTATAGTCTTCATCCCGTGTTGTGTCCTGATATCTCAATGTGAGGTGCTGTCATTTATGCTATTGCCATGGGCAGACATGCAGACCATGTCAGCATTCATATGTAAATAACCGACATTCATATGCAAATAGCGGCTCTATGCATATGTAAATAGTAGCTGAGGTGCAGCATTCATATGTATAATATGCCCTCTTGAGGTTCCAGCCACCATCACCTCTGATGAATACTGCCCACATGGAGGGTAAACAGGCATGCTTGAAAGTCCTGCCTGCAACTGTGGTCACTGAGCCTACCAACAGGTTTTTCTACAAAGGTAAGCAAAGTGAAGGGGGCTGTGCAGAGGTAGGCAGAAAAGGAATTACAGTTTGGCGTGCACAGGTCAGCAAGGAGGGGATGTACAGACAAGGGAGGTGGGTGCAAAGATGAGTTGAGGAGGCATGTAGGCGGTAAGGTGGGGGGGGGGGGGGTGTTGGAGTAAAGAAGATGGGATTGGTTTGGGATGCAGAGGTTAGCAGGGAAATTTAGGATCAAAGATGTGCTGATGGGGTGGATAACGATGAGCGTCGCATGTAGGGCAGTCCATTAATTTTAATGGGTTGCTCTATGTGCTAGAAATGCAGAAAGAAGGTCCCTAACCTTTTCTAAAAATCACACCAAGCCACACAGTGCCACAGGTTTGTGAATTTTTGTGCATATGAAAATGAGCACATCAGTTGATGCATGGGGGTGTCATTAACAATGAATGGCACTGCTGTGTATCTGCTAAAAGGCAACAAGTTTCTGTGGTGTCAGGAAAGTAATTTTGCATGTGTTCCCAACATGCACAAATGTGAACATAGGCTAAATGTCTTAATTATATTGGTCATCAGTGTAGATCTTCTCATCACATTGGGGTTTGGTGTAGAAGCTTTCATTCACACTAGTGGCCAGTGTGAATGTCCCCTTACATTGATGGTCAGTGTGAATGATCCTATTACATTAATGGTCAGTGTAAATATCCCCCTTACGTTGGTGCTTGTTGGATTTTAGACACATATAATACTTCTTCTAGTGTCTTGAGGCGATTATGAATGAAAGAGCCATTGAAATAAAAAATGAAGTGTGATTTTATTCTATCACACAATGGTGTAAAATAACAATGTAAAGCATATTATGAACAGTTCCATGTAGATAAAACTACGGTAGAAATAACAAGCAAACGTTTAAAGATAAAGTCACCATTTTTAGGTATTGAAGTACGGCCATGTGCTGTTCTGTCTTTCATGGACGCCTGTCCTCATGTCTTTGTTGAAGAAGTAGACGGAAATGATGATCTAGCAGCATGCACCTGTTGCAGCTTCTCAGTTGTGTATGTATGTGTGTGTTATGTATGAAAGAGTGTCAGTATTAGCGTGTGAGTGTGAGTATCTCTCTTGTCCGTTGCCTCATGATCTTTTATGAGGCAAATTTACGTCATAGTTAGTGATCTTAATACCTTGTATGGCATAGAAGGGAGGGGACGACACTCACATAATGTTTTTGATGGACAGGAACATATGTATGTAACCCTCAGCTATATATTTAAAGAATAATATAGCTTAAGAACATATCAATGTATAATCACTAAACTATATATGTATCAATGTTAGAAACGTATACTAAATACACACAGATACTATTAAAATACGTAATGTAATAGTAAGTCACTTCTAAGAACCTTGACATATACTACCAGCCTAAATATAGTATACTCAGCCTTCAGCTGGTATAGCTGTCTCAGCTAACTTACCCATATTTACTGTCTCTGCTTAACTTGTATATCTTTTGGTCTCAGCTATAATTGAAGAATTGTAATACTACCATTTGTCAAAAGACCATTCACACATATTAATATTAATTATGACTAATCATAAAAACCAAATATTTTGCAAGCTTGCCATCAATATAAGTGCCGAATCATAATTTAGATTTATTAACAGTGCTCACTATGAATGCTTCTATTACATTAGTGGTCAGTGTGAATACCCTTTACATTGGCGGCCAGTGTAGAAACTCCTCTTTATATTGGTAGTCAGTAAAAAATCCCAACTTGCATTTTTGGTCAGTGTGAATCCTCCCTTACATTAGTGGTCCATGTAGAAGCCCCCCTTAAATTGATGCTCAGTGTAAATGCCCTTTATATTGGTGGCCAGTGTAGAAATGTATTGGTTGTTGGTGTAAAATCACCCATTACATTGGTTGTCAGTATAAAGTCTTCATTACATTGGTGGTCAGTGTAAATTTCCCTTACACTGGTAATCAGTGTAAATCTCCTCTAACATTGGTGGTCGGTGTAGAAATGTCACGTCCATCCCCATCCAGCACCGCCACTGATCCCATCTTCCCCAAAGTACTGCCACTGATCCCATCCCCCCACCAGCACTGTCACTCATCCCATCCCCCTAGAACTGACACTGATCACACCCTCCAACCCAGCACTGTCACCGACCCGGGAGTCTTAGGATCCCTAGTTTCTGAGTATTGGTGGGTCCCCGTCCATGGTGTGCAAGCAGTGAGATGATGTGCTGTAACCTCTAGCAACCAATCAGTGAGCTGTAATTATGTCCTTTAACCTCTAGCAATCAATCAGTGATTTGCTGTACTCTCTAGCAGCCAATCAGTGAGCAATAATAATGTGTGGTAACCTCTAGTAACCAATCAATGAGCAGTAATGATGTGCAGTGACCTCCAGCAGCTAATAGTGAAGGGTAATGATGTGCAGTAACCTCTAGCAATCAATGAGTGAGTGGTAATAATGTGCAGTAACTTCTAGCAACCAATCAGTGAGTGGAAATAATGTGCATTAACCTTTAGCAACCAATCAGCATTCATAAATCATGTGCTGTAATGTCTAGCATTTAATCAGTGAACCGTAATGTGTGCTGTAGCCTCTGGCCACCAGTCAGTGAGCAGTAATGATATTCTGTAACCTCCAGCAACCAATCGCAATTGCTGCCTGATCTGCTGCAATAAACTGATTTTGAGTTTCGCTGCTATTTATTGTATGTCTCAGAGCAAGTGGAGAGTGAAATTGCATTGGAGGGGCCCAAGAAAATGTTTGCCCAGCGTCCAATGGATATCAAAGATGGCCCTGAAGAGGTCCCATTGAAAATGGAAATGTGATATAATCAATATAAGTTGGCAGGCTACCAGTGACCAGTATAGATGAAATATTTAAAAGATTTATATAGTTCAATGAAAACCTCTGCATACACAGACATGCATATCCCCCCCCCCCCCCCCCCCCCCACACACACACACTTTTTTGTTCTTCCAGGAATCGCTGGGGGTTGGTTTTACGTAGGGTGAGTTGTCACAATAATTTTTTTTTATTTGAGACCTTAAGCGTATAGGAAGGCCTCTTTATGACAATGTGGGTTGTGGTTGGCTTATTTAGAAATAGAGAGCCATGAAATCTATATGGTTCTGTGAATATGTGTGTTAATTTTGATGCAACATTTCGATACAAAATTACACTGTGAAAAAAAATGTAAGTCAAATATTATGATACATGGAAATATCACATGTAGAAATTGACAAACGTCTTGTCACCAAAAATGAGGTCTTCTAGCCTGTGAAGGTTATAACCACAGCTGCTCAATAAACCATAGGAGACATATGGGGATAGAACAGTAGCTGATACTGAGTGCTATTGGCAAATTAATAGTGACCAGTAAAGTATTAAAAATTAGCAAGGATGATGACAATGTTATCCAGAGTAAAAAAGAAGGATTTTATTATCCACTTGAAAGAAATTAAAACCCTTGTTCATAGTCATATGTCCAATGTAAATGAAGGAAAAAGTGGGTGGTATAGCCCAAATGTGTGAATGTGGTCAATAAAATTGGCTTACTGCTGAGGAAACAGGTACATCTGGACCAGGGTGCAGGAGGAGGTGGAGCGGAATCCTGTGGGATGTTCTGCTGGAAGATAGGTCGCCAACTGTGAGAAGGTACCACTCACAGAACAGGATGATGCCTCGGATGTCCCCGGAACTCACGCACCGGAAATGGCATCGACACGTACCGGAAGTCACGTCAGTGAAGCGCAGAAACCAGCAGATGGATGCTGATGGATGGACAGAGAAGCCAGAGTGCCTGTGGCGGACCACAACAAGACCTGGTTACTATGACGACGTGTTTCACACAGTGTCAGGAATCTAGAAGTGACCAGAAAGGTGTGGACTGACACAGGGAAACGCAGGTTTCAGGTATAGTATAATAGTACAGTTTATTCTTAGCCACCCAGATATATATATAAACGCACAGTGATCAAGCAGGGTCAGCAACGAAGCAGGAACATAGAATACCAGGTACAGGGGCTCATGGGAAAACATACACCAAGGCCCAGATCACAGGCCTGGTCATGCCTTAAATACACCTTCTGCAATCAGCCCCAGGTTTGGCTGATTGCAGAAGTGAGCTTCTGGCTGCTGAGAGCACCCGCTGGTCAGCTCTGGTACTGCAGCCCACACGGCAGGTGAGTCCCACCACCAGTGCTGAGTCCATTCCTGAAACACAGATACGTGCTTTGTCAAAGTGAATGACTTGCAAACCCGTCATCCCAGAGCATCAGAGTGTACTAAAATGGTTGTAAAGGCTGAAGGTTTTTTACCTTCAAGCATTCTATGTATGAAGGTAAAAAACCTTCTATGTGCAGCATCCCCCCAGCCCCCTCAATACTTACCTGAGTCTCATTGTGATCCAGTGATGTGAATGACCGCCTCAGCTGTCCCAGGTCTCTGCCTCCTCATTGGCTGAGACAGCAAGCAGGAGCCATTGGCTGTATGTTGCAGCAACCAGTCTGCCCATTCTCCTCTGACCTCTAACATCAACAAGGCATTTTTGTCCACACAACTGCCGCTCACTGGATATTTTCTCTTTTTTGAACCATTCTCTGTAAACTCTAGAGATGGTTGTGCGTGGAAATCCCAGTAGATCAGGAGTTTTTGAAATACTTAGACTAGCTCATCTAGCACCAACAACCATGCCACGTCCAAAGTCACTTGAATCCCCTTTCATCCCAATTCTGATGGTCTGTTTGAACTTCAGCAAGTCGTCTTCACCACATCCAGATGCCTAAATGCATTGAGTTGCTGCCATGTGATTGGCTGAATAGCAATTTGTGTTACCAAGCTATTGAACAGGTTTACCTAATAATATGGCCGGTGAGTGTATAATCCACCTCTAACTGAAGCTGATTTGTTACTATTAATGTTATTAATGGTAATCTATGCTGCTTTCACAATCTTTAGCTCTGTCCATATTACTGTGATGTTTATTTTGTTCTCTTATTGTCTAACCTAATTTATGAGCTGATCTTAACCTTCACAACTCTGCCCTCCTGCTCTCTTGTTATATCTTGTAGTCTGCCTTTGGTATGAGAAACTTGCTCTGTTAGCCATGTGTTTCTTCTATGCACGTTTAATTGATTAATTCATTATTACCCCCACCCAACTCAGTATAACTTTAGGCCTTCTTTAGGGGATGCACAGGCAGGGATAGCATTGGCAACCATCATCTTGGACAAAGTATTAATTTAGGATTAAGTATTGCATTTCGGCTCTGCACTTCAGTGAATGCACAAAGTGAGAATCCCCAGAAGACTAGTGCAACACACGAAACAAACTACAGCTGACCTGTTTCCCCATCCAGCTTTTTCATCTCTTACCCAGTCTGCTTCTTGATCTCACCACTCTGTAACTAATTTAAATGCCAGAAGACAGGAAGGAGTTAACTCATATTTTTATGAGTGACAAAGGGGGTTATTTGATAAAGATTATTATTACCAGTGTTCTTTTACCACATATTTTATGTCAACATCTAGATGAACTCTTTCCCTGTACACATGTGTAGATTTGCAGACCATTCACATTTATTATGTGTTCATTCTTAAATGGCAGTTTTCACATGTGCACACGTGTACTGATATGATCACTGTGGTGATTAAAACACAGCTAATTCAGTTCATTCTCTGCGGCTGTGTCTCATTTACCTTGCACTGGGTAGGTAATTGAGGGTTGAACAATGTCATTGTGACTATGACTAAGCATCAAAGTTGGCTTGAAACGCATTAGTTTTGAACTATTTTCCCTCGAATACTGTACTGTGGAGTGTCTATGTGGATTTTGATACAATAAAGGTGATTTTACAGATGTGCGGCCACTTGGACTCTTTCTCTTACACCATGATTTGTGAAACAAACAGGGCCAGCCCTTGCTAGTATGTAGTGGAGGTGGGCTAGATTAAGATCAACCTTGAGTGGTGTTTACTTTTTCTGTTTGACTGGTTCATTTTGCGCCCTGCTCGGTCTTTTTACCACCTCTTTATTTACAGGACTTTATATTTCATTCCCACTGCACATGTCACCTAATATGGATAACACCGATCAGACCTCCTCATACAGTAGGGTAGAACATGTAACATGTTCCCAATGCTGCAGCCACTGCCCTTTGCCCCTGTGAAAGCAGTACGGGGGGAAAGTTCCCCATACAAGCTGTCACTTTTTAAAAACATTTACATTCACAGAGTTCAGAGGCCTCTATGGGAGCCACTCCCTTTCTCCCCCTCCCTACCAAACCTTTTTATGGGTTGGTGGGAGAGGTCCCCCCTCTTTGGCGCTGGATGTCCCTACCGACCATTTATCAAACTTTACTTTTGTGTCAGGGAGCAAGGAGCCAGACACACAAGGAGGTGCAATTAAAGGTAGGTTTATTTACACAGAAACAAGGCAAGAGTCTATGCAAGATGACTTGGTAGGACAGAAGTTCTCCTGCCGAGGTTGTCTTCCAGGATAATCAAGTCGAGAACCAGCGGGAATCGTAGCCAAAGCCGGGGTCAGAAGACAGGAAGAATGGTCGCCAGAGCCGGGGTCAGAAGCCAGGAAGAATGGTCGCCAGAGCCGGGGTCAGAAGCCAGGAAGAATGGTCGGCAGAGCCGGGGTCAGAAGCCAGGAAGAATGGTTGTCAGAGCCTGGGTCAGAAGCCAGGAGGAGTCTTAGCCAAAGCCGAGTCAGTATCCAGGAGAGCAAAGAGTTAACTGAACAGGAGCTTGCTGCTGTGCAACAGACAGGACACAAATGCAATGGACAGCTGCAAACAGCAGACTTAAATGTGATAAGCCGTCACCTCCTGGGAGGAGCCGCAGAGGGCGGAAAGTATAAAGGATCCCACAATGCTTTGCAGACCTAAGATGGATGCCAGCACATGGAGCAGCACAAGCCCTGAGGAAAGGTAGGACCTTGATATTTTGTTACATAGATGATCTACTGTTTATTTGTTCTGATGAAGTAGGTAGCCTTGAGGATTGGCTCAGTTATTTGAATGACAACAAAGTAAATTTAAAATTCACAGGCCATATGGACTCTAAGTGTATTGCCTTTCAAGATGTTACTTTGGGAAGCGGCAAGGTTACATCAACACAACATTTTATAGAAAACCATCTGCCGGCAACTCTGTACTGAGAGCAGATTCTAGGCACCCCCCATACCATTAAGAATATTCCAGTGGGACAATTTTTAAGACTCCAGAGGGTTTGTAGCGATAATGGTGATTTTGATAAGGAGGTAGGGGCAATGTTGGAGTGATTTGAGTCTAGAGGGTATCCCAAACCTATGCTAAATAAAGCTGTGGACATTGCCAAAAATACAGTATGTTGCGATTTGTTGAGAGATAAGAAGAAAGCTCTACATACCAACAAGGTCCAAGCTTTCTCCACTGCTTAAATTACTGAATTTGGGAAAGTAAGAACTGTTATTCAGAAGTATTTGCCCATTTTGTTTAATGATCCTGTCTATTTTCAAGTGCTATCTGAAAGCATAAAAACAGTTTCTCATAGAGACTACACTTTGGGCAGATATGTGTCTCACAGTCTGTTTTCCAGTGAGAGAAAAACTTCATCTCACTGGTTATAGTTTAAAGGCACTTTCCGGTGTGAAGCTAAAGGATGTCCTTGTTGCCCACATATTCATTGGGGAGAAGTTGTCCATTCTACCAGTGTTAACAAAAATCATAAAATTTCTTCCTTCATTAATTGTGTAGTCTACCCCTGTAGGAGTTACATGTTTGTTGCCCCGTTTTCCCCATTTTACAGATGTGCGGCCAGCTGGACTTTTCTCTTACATCATGATTTCTTCAAGGAACAGGGCCAGCACCTGCTAGTGTGCAGTGGAGGTGGGCTAGATTAAGACCAAACTTAAGCAGTGTTTACTTTTTCTTAACATGCACTCCCACCTTCTCACAGTTGTGTCCTCTTTCCTCAAACTCTCTTTCCTTCACCCTCTTCTCCATCCCACAGCTTACATATATCACACTCACTCCTGTCTTCATATTATTGCTGCACTCATTAACTCCTGCTAATCCTGAACCCACATACTAATAAAGTTCCAGACCACTGAGACATGTCCCTTCATATAAGTCATACTCCCATATTACCTCTCTCACCCTTCTGCTTTTCATAACATCTGGAGACATTTCCCCAAACCCTGGGCCAACATCATTTACCTTTGGCCAACACATCTGACACCCCCTATCCTCTAACAGCAGCCGCAATCCACACAATCTGGCTTCTATTCCTCTTCTTCTTAGAACCAGCCTCCCCTTTTCCTGTGCCATTTGGAATGCCTTCTCTGTATGTCACAAACTCACCTCTGTCCACGACCTTTTTATCACAAACTCCTTTAACGTACTTGCAATTACTGAAACCTGGCTTCAAGAATCTGACTTTCCCTCTCCTGCTGCCCTCTCCCATGGTTGCCTTCTCTAGACTCATTCTCCCAGGCCCCGTGGATTGAAGAAAGGTTCAGCTGGAATCCTCCTATCACCTCAAAGCACTTTTCAGGTCTTTCATTCTCCTCCCTCTCTGAACCTCTCCTCATTTGAAGCTCACTGTGTTTGTCTATTCTCTCCAGATTCTTTGAGAATTGCTGTCATCTTTCAGCCTCCTGAACCAGTATCAAGCTTCCTTGATGACTTCTCTGCCTGGCTACCCTACTTTCTCTCTTTTGAAATTCCCACAGTTATTCTTGGTGCTTCAACTCCTGCTACTGAGCCTAACCTCCTCTTTTGACCTAAAACAATGGATACACGCTTCTGCTTATTCTGATCGCAACTGCCTTAATCTTGTATTCTCCTACCTATGTAGTCCTTGCACCCTCTACAACACTCCTTTTCCTCTCCATGATCACTACCTTATTAGCTTCACTCTTTCCTTGTCTTCCTCCTGCTTGCCTTACAACTACTTAACAGTTACCTGTAGAAACCTTCACTATCCTAACCCTTCTCTTTTTTCTGCAGCAGATTGTTTCTACGATAAAATCTCAGCCCTGTCCTGCCCCAACCTGGCCAACTCTGTCTACAACAATTACTGTCATCCACACCAGACACTCTGTCCCCCCTCACTACGCACAGAATCAGGCCCCCACAGCTACAACTCTGGCAAGCAGACAATACTAGAAGCCTCAAAATACATAGCCGCGCTCTTGAGCGTAAGACTCAAGATGTAAGTCCCAGCAAAACTTTGACCAATGTAAATCTGCCCTCCAAAAATACAATTCCTCCCTACACACTACCAAACAGACCTATTTTATCACTCTCATTAACACCCTCTCATACAACTGTCAACTCTTTTCTACCTTTAACTCTATACTTTGTCATTCATTACCTCCACCCACTAACTTACTCACTGCCCAAGAGATCTCTAATCACTTCAAAAAGATTGATACAATTCATGATGAGATCTCCACTGTACAGATATCTCCCTCACCTTACACTCCACCTGCACAATTGATACTTCCCTTGTTTAACCCTACTACTATAGAGGAAGTCACTGAACCTTTTTCTAATGCCCACCTAACCACCTGTCCCCTGTTCCCTCGCAAATACTACAGTCACCCTCTGGCTCTATCCTACACTCTTTAACTCATATATGTGTAAAACACTAATTTTCCCAACTATTTTATAAGCACACTTCACCTCTACCCTTAGAGGTGTACAATTATAAATACAAATATGCTCAGTGATCAACAATAAAGTACTTTTCCTTATATAATCCCAAAAATCCAAGATCTGTAAATAAAGTCCAATTTTAAATTAGAGTCCAATAAAGAAAATACGTGTAGTCCAAAAGTTACTTCCAGTGTAAAAAACGAAAAAAACATACAAACGAACGAAAACTCTCCACTGCTTGTAAACCTTTGATTACCTCAAAAAAAAGAAAATTCACATAGTGCATTATCCTTTATAAAAATCTCATTAGCCTGTAAGATTAATTCAATCTTATTCACCCAAGTGAAAACAAGTGTATATATCAAAAACGCATACACATGTGATATACTGTGCAAAACCATGCATGTGAAACACTCTGCTGTGCTACAAACTCATAACACAGTGCACACTTCTATTGGGGTAAGGAATATATACCCTTACCAATGTTCAAAGCAATATATGTTTTATGATCTTAATCCACAGAAAATTTCTTTGGTGGTATAAATCTTTGTATGGATATCCTCTGGATTAGCTTTATATGGATCCTTCCCCCTAGTAGCTTGGGAGTGCTTCCACCATATACGTCAGCCCGATATCCATATACAAGGAAGAAATCATAGCGTAATACTGCCACATACTTAAATCAAAAGCTTTTAATTATCCTGCTTACATTAAAACATCTTTAATCGCACATAGCATAAAAAGACCTGTCTGCCAACCGGAATCCAGGAGAGTCCCAATCGTAACTCACAGCCGAGATTTTGCCCTCTCCAAGATGGCCGCCACTCTACTTCCGGAATTCTCGTATGCGTCTGACGTCACCTCCCTTTGACGCGTTTCGTCATTGGACGTAATCATAAAGGGTACGTACGCCAGACTAGGAAGTTCAATTTATACTCCTCCCTCACCAGGTGATGTCGCCACAATCTCCATCTTTCTAAGGGGCGATACCCTCACCTTCCGGGATATGAAGCAGTGTACAAATGCCGGAAAAGTCATATTTAGTATAGTATTGGCGCCACAATCTCCATCGTAAGGAGGGGCAATGCCAATACTATCTAGCAAATTCACAATTAATACATAGCAACAGCACAATTTAATATATATCTATATCTATCATCCCAAGTCCTCAATTCTATTCATCAATTCTCATTAACAATCAAAAAAAATAAAACCATCAGTTCCTACTCATAAAACATCATAATATATTCAACTAGTTATATTCTCCAATACTTCACTGTTTATAACCCTATTAATATTGGAACATCATATTATGGTAAATGAATTAGATACAATAAATAAATTTATTTCAGAACTTATTCAGTTCTGGAATAAAAGCAGAATTAAACCACTAAAATCTATTCTCCTCTAAAATCGTATATTATATATAATCATATTGTTAGATAGTTTATATACGCGTAAATTTTATCTATAATGAACTGAATATAATCTGTCCGTGGAAGTATATCGCAACCAATCAATATACCCAACTCTGAGTATAAATATATTACCCTATTCCTTAAAATTATGAATCATGTATTATTAGACAGTACGAATTCCTAACATTTTGTATATGCTAAATTGAGACAATGTTTCCACATTAACAAGTCAAATCAAGACTTCTGGTAGTAAAATTACTGAATAAACCCTCTGACATCCTAGTATACATAACATCCTAGATGTTTTTAATATTAAATGCTAATACATGGGAGATAATACCCTATATACCTAAATTGAGATCTTACTCATTTTAATATTCGCACTACCTCCTCCTTATATTCTTTTTGTTCCATATTCTAAAAATAAGCATAGATTAGTAATATTATTATTGATCATCATTCCCTACCTACTCCAAGACCTACTATATCAAGATTCCTATCTTAATCACACAGATACTACCGATTATTCTCATAGATCTGGATCAAAAATTAGAAATGAAACAGTTCAGATCCAGATCCACATTTAGGCCTCCCGGTTTCAGAGTTCTTAATTCAAAAATTCAATATGTTTCATTCTTGGATATAGCCTTAATTCTGTTACCTCCTCTCCAATGTGTATCTATCTTGTCAATGCCACAAAATTTGAGGACACTAGGATCACAATTATGGTGATCTCTAAAATGCCTCGATAGGCAATGATCCTTCTTCCCTTTTTTTATATTTGTGATATGCTCACTTAATCTTTTTTGTAGAGGTCTCGAGGTTCTACCTACATACTGAAGTTTGCAGGGACATTCCAATAAATACGTGACATAGGGAGTAGTGCAAGTGATAAAATTCTTAATCTTAAATATCATACCAGTATTATTAGATGTAAAATTTGTGATAACTCTTACTTTAGTATTGGTTATTTTACACATTCTGCATTTTCTACAGGGGTAGAAGCCTTTAAAATCAAACATATGTTTTTCTTTTTTATTGGGAGGGGATATAATATTTCTCACTAAAACATCTCTCAAATTTTTTGTCTTTCTGTAAATAAATGAAGGTTTACTTGGGATTAGTGAACCCAGATTAGTATCTTTTCTTAAAATTGGCCAGTATTTAGAAAAGATAGATTCAGCATCTTTATATTGTCCATTGAAACCTGTAATAAAAGCATATTCCACTTTATTTCTATTGACAGGATTATTTTTTGATAAGGATCTAATAATCTTCTTGTCCCCTATATAGCTTTTGCTCACCTCAAATCTAATTTTTTCCAACACCTCCGGATCATACCCCTTTTCGATAAATCTATCCTTAATAATTTTAGTTTGCTCTATATATTCCTTAAGTCTTGTGCAGTTTCTTAAAATTCTGCGAAACTGTCCTTTGGGGATTCCATTGATCCAGGATGGATGGTGACAGCTATCATTGGGTATGTATCCATTCCTATCAGTTGTTTTAAAATATGTTTTAGTAAAAATCACATCATCCTCTATAAAAATATTTAAATCTAAAAAATTCACTGAAATATTATTCATATTAAAAGTAAAACCTAAGTCATATTCATTTCCTTCTAAAACTGTTAAAAAGGCTTTCAAAGACTCTAAGGAACCATCCCAAATCACCAAAATATCGTCGATGTATCTTTTCCACAAGATCAATCCTTCCCATTTCTTATTAAAAATGACTCTCTCCTCCCATTTGCTTAAAAAGATATTTGCAAGACTGGGCGCAAACTTTGCGCCCATTGCTACCCCTTTCTTTTGAATATAATATTGTCCCCCATACCAAAAATAATTTTTTGTCATACAAAATTCAAGTAATGTCACGATAAATCTCCTTTGTTTAATATGGAGATTAGTGAAGTTCTTAAGACCCCACTTTACTGCTTTTATTCCGTCTTCATGTCTAATACTGGTATATAAAGAATTAATATCCATAGTTATCAATATAGTATTTTTCGAGACCTTCATAAATTCTACCAAATTAATCACATCCTGTGCATCCTTAAGATATGATGGCATTTGTTTTACTATAGGCTGTAAATATAGGTCAATATATTCCCCTGTTCTCGAATGTATAGAATCTATTCCGTTTATGATCGGTCTACCAGGGGGATTGGTCAAACTTTTGTGTATCTTAGGTAGATAATATATTATAGGCATTCTACAATGAGCTGGAATTAGGTATCTCACCTCTTTGTTATCCAGAATTCCATCTTTATGTGCTTTGTTAATTAATTATTGGAGTATTTTCTTATATTTATTCAATGGATTGTTCTTTAACTTCATATACGTGTCTGAATCCTGTAAGATATGTCCCATAACATCTTCATAGGCCGACCTATCTAAAATCACCACCCCTCCACCTTTATCGGCTGGCCTGATTACAACATTATTATTTTTCTTTAAAGAATTAATACCTTCCTGAAAACTAATTTCCTCTTTTAATTTCTTAATTTTGACGTCTCTGATTTCTTCTGTAACCATCTGTTTAAAAACTTCAACGAACTGATTTTTCATATTTACTGGGTTAAAAGTCGAATTATTCTTTAATCCACTATGTGTGTAATAATCTACAATACTAGGGCTAGATTTGATGGCTGAAAACCCAGGCCCAGGTAGGGAAGAAAAATATTTTTTAATATTTAATTTTCTAACATATCTGTTAAGATCAATGTAAGCCTCGAATTTATTAAAATTAGATTTAGGGGCAAATTTGAGTCCTTTATCTAGAACCTGGATTTCATTTTGTGTCAGGGGAATAGAGCTCAGATTATAAATTCCTTCACCTAGGCATCTTTCCTTTTTCTCTTGTTGTCCACTTTTGGTTCCATCCCTTGTGTAACCATACTTTCTCCCTGATTTTCTTGCTCTTCCCTTCTTTGCTGGGGTGGACCCTCTTGTACTCCTCTGTACTGGTTCTGATAATAATATGGTTGGTCCCTCATTGTTCCTCCTCCCCACCCTTGTTGATAAAATGGGGCTCTTGGTGGGGGTCCTGGTGGTCTCCCTCTGTAATTCCGCTGAAAAAAATTATTATTTCTATATCCTCTAGGGTTTCCACTATAACCCCTGGAATTATTCCATCCTTCTAGAGGCTGGAATCTGTTGTACACTGGAACGTTGTATTGATTCCTATACGGGCTTCCATAATACTCCTCATCCCTTCTCCAGGGGGATTTCGGTTGAATTGTTGGTATGTGTTTAGTATAGTTTAGGATTTTAGTGGTTTAATTCTGCTTTTATTCCAGAACTGAATAAGTTCTGAAATAAATTTATTTATTGTATCTAATTCATTTACCATAATATGATGTTCCAATATTAATAGGGTTATAAACAGTGAAGTATTGGAGAATATAACTAGTTGAATATATTATGATGTTTTATGAGTAGGAACTGATGGTTTTATTTTTTTTGATTGTTAATGAGAATTGATGAATAGAATTGGGGACTTAGGATGATAGATATAGATATATATTAAATTGTGCTGTTGCTATGTATTAATTGTGAATTTGCTAGATAGTATTGGCATTGCCCCTCCTTACGATGGAGATTGTGGCGCCAATACTATACTAAATATGACTTTTCCGGCATTTGTACACTGCTTCATATCCCGGAAGGTGAGGGTATCGCCCCTTAGAAAGATGGAGATTGTGGCGACATCACCTGGTGAGGGAGGAGTATAAATTGAACTTCCTAGTCTGGCGTACGTACCCTTTATGATTACGTCCAATGACGAAACGCGTCAAAGGGAGGTGACGTCAGACGCATACGAGAATTCCGGAAGTAGAGTGGCGGCCATCTTGGAGAGGGCAAAATCTCGGCTGTGAGTTACGATTGGGACTCTCCTGGATTCCGGTTGGCAGACAGGTCTTTTTATGCTATGTGCGATTAAAGATGTTTTAATGTAAGCAGGATAATTAAAAGCTTTTGATTTAAGTATGTGGCAGTATTACGCTATGATTTCTTCCTTGTATATGGATATCGGGCTGACGTATATGGTGGAAGCACTCCCAAGCTACTAGGGGGAAGGATCCATATAAAGCTAATCCAGAGGATATCCATACAAAGATTTATACCACCAAAGAAATTTTCTGTGGATTAAGATCATAAAACATATATTGCTTTGAACATTGGTAAGGGTATATATTCCTTACCCCAATAGAAGTGTGCACTGTGTTATGAGTTTGTAGCACAGCAGAGTGTTTCACATGCATGGTTTTGCACAGTATATCACATGTGTATGCGTTTTTGATATATACACTTGTTTTCACTTGGGTGAATAAGATTGAATTAATCTTACAGGCTAATGAGATTTTTATAAAGGATAATGCACTATGTGAATTTTCTTTTTTTTGAGGTAATCAAAGGTTTACAAGCAGTGGAGAGTTTTCGTTCGTTTGTATGTTTTTTTCGTTTTTTACACTGGAAGTAACTTTTGGACTACACGTATTTTCTTTATTGGACTCTAATTTAAAATTGGACTTTATTTACAGATCTTGGATTTTTGGGATTATATAAGGAAAAGTACTTTATTGTTGATCACTGAGCATATTTGTATTTATACTCTTTAACTCATATCTTCAATCCCTCCCTTTCTACTGGCATCTTCCCCAACCCTCTAAAACAGGGGTCCTCAAACTTTTTAAACAGGGGGACAGTTCACTGTCCCTCAGACCGTTGGAGGGCCGGACCATGGTTTAAAAAAAAAAAACTATGAACAAATGGGGACACAGTACAGGAGATGACCAGAGACTGCGGACATACAACGGCGGCGGGAATACTGGGCCGGCCGCTCCATAAGACGCACAGACATTTCCCCCCAAGTGTGTCTTATGGAGCGAAATAGTGCCCCATCATTGGTGTCAGTGCGAGGAATAGTGCCCCATCATTGGTGTCAGTGGGAAGAATCGTGCCCCATCAGTGGTGTCAGTGGGAAGAAACGTGCCCCATCATTGGTGTCAGTGGCAGGAATAGTGCCCCATCATTGGTGTCAGTGGGAAGAATAGTGCCCCATCATTGGTGTCAGTGGGAGGAACAGTGCCCCATCATTAGTGTCAGTGGGGGGAGGAATAGTGCCCCATCGTTGGTGTCAGTGTGGGGGGGAATAGTGCCCCATCATTGGTGTCAGTGGGGGAAGGGGATAGTGTCCCAACATTGGTGTCAGTGGGAGGAATAGTGTCCCATCATTGGTGTCAGTGGGAGGAATAGTGTCCCATCATTGGTGTCAGTGGGAAGAATAGTGCCCCATCTTTGGTGTCAGTGGGAGGAATAGTACGTCATTGGTGTCAGTGGGGGGAATAGTGCCCCGTCATTGGTGTCAGTGGGGGGGGATAGTGTCCCAACATTGGTGTCAGTGGGAGGAATAGTACCCCATCATTGGTGTCAGTGGGGGAAGGAATAGTGTTCCATCATTGGTGTCAGTGGGGGGTGGAATAGTGCCCCATTGTTGGTGTCAGTGGGGGGTGGAATAGTGCCTCATCGTTGGTGTCAGTGGGGGGGGGGAATAGTGCCCCATCGTTGGTGTCAGTGGGGGGGAGGATTGGTGCCCCATTGTTGGTGTCAGTGGGGGGAGGAATGGTGCCCCATCATTGGTGTCAGTGGGAGGAATAATGCCCCATCATTAGTATCAGTGACAACAATGATGGGGCACTATTCCTCCCACTGACACCAATGACACTTAACTTGCTGACCCCTGCTCCAGCATGGTGCTGCTGCAGCCAGCATACCTGGTTGTAGCAGCACCATCAGCATGGCACACTTACCTGTCAGCTGTCCTTCTTCACTCTGGCCTCTCCCTCACTCGATGTTCGCGGGGCCACTCGGCTCCGCCTCCTCGCAGGTGATTAGCTGCCTGTGTGCCTTTCCTGAGCTACAGTTCTGGCGCCCAATCACCAGTGAGGAGGTGGAACCGAGCGGCAGGAGTGAGGGAGTGGCCGGAGTGAATGAAGGAGCAGCGTTTCCTGGACTGGATCGTCATGGGACTGGGACCGAAGCCAGGTAAGGTACAGCAGCCCCCTGACAGCCCCTGTACTTAGTGTCCCTTCCTCGTGGAAAATACGCCCCTGCCGGCGGGCCTGATAAATGGCCTCGGCGGGCCACATGTGACCCGCGGGCCGTAGTTTGAGGACCCCTGCTCTAAAACATGCACCAGTCATCCCCATACTTAAAAAGGCCTCACTGGACCCCACCAATCTAAACAACCTAATACCCATTTTCTTACTCCCTTTTGCCTCCAAACTCCTTGAATGTCTAGTCTACAACCAGCTCAGCTGCCACTTAATTGAGAATAACCTTCTTGATCTCCTTCAGTCTGGAGTGTTGTCACCTGTAACACTCCACAGAAACTGCTCTCCTAAAACTCACATACTACTTACTAAAAGCTAAAACCAATGGTCACTATGCTGTACTTTTACTCTTGGACCTCTTTGCTGCCTTTGATACAGTTGACCATCGCCTCCTCCTCAAAAAACTCTACTTTCTTGGTCTCCATGACTGTACTCTCCGTTGGCTTGCATCTTACCTATCTCACCGCATTTTCAGTGTCACTTACAACTCTACTTCCTCCTTTCCTATTGCTCTTATCGTTGGGGTCCCCCAAGGTTCTGTCCTTGGACCTCTCCTATTTTCGATCTACACCTCTTACCTGGGTCAGCTGATAGCTTCCAATGGTTTCCAATACCATTTCTTTGTTGATGACACCCAAATATATCTCTCTACCTCTCAGGTCACCCCACCAGTTTCCTCACGTACTACTGATTTACTAACAGACATATCAGACTGGATGTCACACCACTTCCTCAAACTCAGTCTCTCCAAAACTGAGCTCACAATATTTCCTCCCCCACATGCCTCTTCTACAATGGCATAACTATTGACCATCCCCGCATGCCAGTGTGCTAGGGGTATGTTTGTCCAAATCATGCTGGTTCATCCTCTGCAACATCTCAAGAATATGCCCCTTTTTAACCAATAACACCACAAAGCTTCTAGTTCACTTCTTGTTTATCTCAAACCTCGACTACTGCAACTCCCTCCTCATTGGATTACCTTTACATAGGCTATCCCCCCTTCAGTTCATCATGAATGCTGCTGCCAGACTCATCCATCTTACCAACCATTCAGTGTCTAGTACCCCTCTCTGCCAATCCCTCCACTGGCTTCCCCTCACCCAACAAATAAAATTCAAAGTACTAACAACAACTTGCAAAGCCATCCACAACTCTGCCCCCAGCTACATCACTAACCCGGTCTCAAAATATTAAGCAAACCGCTCTCTTTGGTCCTCTCAAGACCTCCTGCTCTCTAGCTTCCTTGTCACCTCCTCTTATGCTCGCCTCCAGGACTTCTACCGAGCTTCTCCCATCCTCTGGAACTCCCTACCCTAATCTGTCTGACTATCTCCTAATCTATCCATCTTTAGATGATCCCTGAAAACCTTTCTCTTTAAAGAAGCCTATCCTGTTTCTAACTAATACTATGTGTTTTTATTTTCTTGATCAGCTCATTCTCGACAGTTTTTACCTTTTATATCACTTGACCCTCCCTATTAGATTGTAAGCTCTAACGAGTAGGACCCTCTGATTCCTCTTGTACCAAATTGAATTGTAACTGTAATGTCTGCCTTTGTTTTGTAAAGGGCTGCGCAAACTGTTGGCATTATATAAATCCTGTAACAATAATATAATAGAATTCTATGGCTATGGCAATGTAGAAGCAGTCACTGTCCTAAACTAGGATGATCAGGAAAATAGGCAATTCATACTTCACTACAGCAGACAAATACTTTTTATAACAAATAAACCAGTTCCCTAATCCTGGTTTTCCAGAGGGAACTGTATAGAAATCAGAGTAAGTATATACAGGAAAGCAGAGAGCACACAGAACATTCTGGAGACAAATTGTGATTTCTGACTTCCTGGTGTGAGATGTAACCTTGAGTAAAGTTCAAACGTAGCACGTGGAATCAGATATATGTGAATGTTTTCTTGGGCAAGGGTTTTATATATTTCCTCTTTTTTTTGTGTACATATCAAGGGTCCTTTGGTGACCTCCCTCTGTGACCCCTCTTAGTGTCAACTGTTCTAATAATGTCAGCATTGTCAGTACACTACATGGGGCCAGTACCATCAGTTTTTAAGAAAGAGGGGGCAGCAGTGCAAAGATTTACTGTTTAACTGTTTTAATAAAGTTACATTGTTGCACCATGAACCTTTTTTGTCTTTGTGCTCTACATAATGGATCCATGAGGGTATAATAATGGAACCAGGAAGCCATCTACCTCCTTGTCTATCTATCTGTAATGAGAGGTCAAGCAAATCTGGTGAGTGACCCTGAGTTACTGGAATGGCACTGATGTTTACTGGTCTACTAAGCTGCAACATTATTATTTAGTGGGCCATTATGTGAGCATATTAATATTTACTGTATATTTACTTTGGAATTATATTTTCTATGTGTAAGCATATTTGAAGTCACGGCTCACTTGTTTAGGACTGCCATTTAGAGTAGATTATGGGCCAAGATTAAGTTTATTAGACCCAAGTTGAATTGAATGTAACCCCTGTACACTTTGTGGCTCTGGGTGTACTTGAGTAGATTTACACCATGGTCAGATCAATCCTGACTTTGAAATCATGCGACTTAAGTGAAGTCGTATGATTTCAAAGTCAGGTGACACTGCTGATTTGAGGTGCGATTTGCAAGACATCTGACAAAGATATCTATGCAAATCGCCCCAAAAGTAGTGCATGCACTACTTTAGAAATCGTTGTGGCTCCAACCAAGTTGGAACCGCACAGATATAACCGCATAATTGCGGACAATAGGGTGCGATTTGCCATGAGATTTGCAAGTCGTATGGCATGCAAATCGCATGCCAAGTCACACCCAGTGTGACAGGGGACTTAATACTATATCACTTTGCAGAGAGTCTTTTTCCTGGTCCTTGTTAACCTATGTGGTAACGATATGGCGGAGGGACCCTGACTGTTACTATCTTCCTGTAAACAAGTTAACACTCTGTATATTGTTATTTTATCTTGCTGTTCAATGAAAGCGATACTAAAGGCATACTTTTTTTTTATAAAAATAACAAACATGTCATACTTACCTGCTGTGTGCAGTGGTTTTGCACAGAACAGCCTGGATCTTCCTCTTCTTGACTCTCCTGACCCCTCCCAGCTGTTGGGTGCCCCCACAGCAAGCAGCTTAGTAAGGGGGCACCTGTTGCTCTGTGTCCATTCACACACAGAGATGCGGCTAGGCTCTGCCCCCTCTCTGTCTCAATCAATGAGGAGACGGAATCTCAAGATAGCCAAGACTCCAATGCACATTGCTGGATTGAGAGGAGGCTTAGGTGAGTATTAGGGGGGCTGGGGGGGCGCTGCACAGAAAAGGTTTTTTACCTTCATGCATAGAATGCGTGAAGGTAAAAAAATTGCGCCTTTACAACCACTTTAAGGTATGATAACTTTTTGTACCAGTCACTTTTATCATGATACTTAGGATTCATGTTGCAGATACTCACCTCTCTAACCTTCTGAGAAAGCGGGTCTGTTGACCTGAAAAACGCATTGAGTGCTCTCCTATCAGCCAAGATGATAAAATGGAAAGATCTAGTATACTGATATAAACTACACGGCTTCATTCACACGGCTGTAAAAATTTTACTGATGTTATTACATATGTTTTCTAGGAGAAAAGTTCCTGCATAATGATCTGTAAAATACTTGCATATAGATGTGTTGAAACGCGTAAAGACGTGTATGTGTACATAACTTGTTTTTACGATAATTAATTTTTCCCCTTCGTTAAGACTTTATTTATGTGCTTACAATCACGTATACATGCATTCATTTGTGTAAGCACATAAAGCTCATGTTCTTAGATGCAGATTTTTGGATTCTGTATTGTTTACGCATCTCCATTGAAAACAATGCAGCTGCATTCAGATCCATAATTAAAAACCACAAATATGTGTGTTTTTACAATCATGTAAACGAAGCCTAAAGCTGTCTAGAGGGGATACTTAGATGAGGTGTATGGTATCCAATCGTTGTAGAAGTTATGAACTGCACCAATTGTCATTTTAACGATTGTATATGTTTTTAAATATTTGGCAATCTAATAAAACTATGAGATCATTTTAATTGTAATAGACATTTCTATATGCTTGGTACCTTTTAAAGTCACAATTTTTTGGTCAGGTATTTGATAGTTATTGTATTTTTAAAAAATGAAATGTTTGTACATACTTCTCTATTAAGAGAGTTTGGAATTAATTATGTACTTTCTAAATAACTAACGGCTGGTATATATTTTTATTGTACCATTTTTAACAGGATGTACAATAAATATTACAAATGTTAACAAAATATTTGGGTCTTTACTATTGCAGTACCATAAAAAGTTCCTTAGAACAAGTCTTTGGGTTATATAAAAAAATTAGAAACGGTGGGGTTGATTTACTAAAACTGGGGAGCGCAAAATCTAGTGCAGCTTTGCATGGTAGCCAATCAGCTTCTAACTTCAGCTTGTTCAATTAAGCTTTGACAATAAAATCTGGAAGCTGATCGGTTTCTATGCAGAGCTGCACCAGATTTTGCACTTTCCAGTTTTAGCAAATAACCCCTGTGTGTTGTGCATCTCTCCACCACTTCATAATGCACAAGGGCTGTATCAATGCATAATGCGTGCCTAATGGTGTGAATGGGCCCCTATTATAAAAATAATAGAAAAGGTTATTACTTGATTCATTCTTATTTTTCAATGTACATAGCGTGTTCCAAGAAAAAAATATAGATCCATATTGAAAAAGAAGATGCTATGGATAGCAGAGTGTGCATTCTATGTTCTGTATAAATTCAATCTCTCTACAGCCCTTTACCTTTGAATGGTCATTTAGTTCTACTATGAATGTTATTAATTTTATGTTTTACAGTGAGATTACATTATTCCCGCTTAACAACGTTAACATCATACATGTGACTACAATGGGTTTTCATGACACCAACTCCACACTCACTAATGAAGCCAGGCAACATTGTTTGCAGTAATTTGTTAATGTCTTTGGTTTAATCTCAAGAGTACTAATTAACTTAGATATTGTGTCCAACATCACATTTCTGTGTGACATATGGCAAAACTCAAACTTCAATACTCCATTGATTTTAATTCATTGAAACTTATTGTTATTTGCCATGTGCGAGCTGATGGAGGCAATTGCGGCAAATTAATTTATTGCACCTCATAGTAACAGTCAGAGTCAGATAATGGTGTGTATTATTTTTCTTGTGTCATGTTTATCATTACTAATATGTAACAGAGACACAGGAAAATTAAAACCGTATCAGAATTTAAAGTGATATTAAAGTTGTTAAGCCCTTTGAGCAGCTGATTACTTACTGACAATGCAGAATCTTTATCTTGTATTCCTTGTCTATGTTCTAGCCATCACTGCTGCCTCAGGTTTCCAGTTTCAGGGTGGCTCTTTTTTTTTCAGCTTCCACAGGAATCACCTTTGCATTCAGGGATTTGTGTCTCTCTACATTGTCAGCTTCTATAGAAACACACAACCCCATAGCCTAGGATAGCCTAGGATAGCCAAGGATAGCAAGGCACCCTTCCTTTTCCTCGCTGCTCATTGCCCCTCTTTTCTCCAAGTTAACATACTGACCTGAGGGCCCGGGGTCAGAAGGGGGCCCCATGAGATGCCCCTGGTACCTTTTTCATAGGCTTTTGTGAGTTTGGGCAAGGACACAGGGGCCCCATGATCCCCTATTGCCCGGGGGCCCCATGAGTTGTCAGTCCACCCCTGATACTGACTGTAGACTGCACTGTCCACTGTTTACTCTTTCCTGTGAAAACATCAGAAGTTCAGAAAACCAGCATGGACGTAGCAGGACCCAGCAGCATTGGAAGCTGTAAATTACAAGTTCTGGGAATTTTCGGGAATGTTAACTTTATTGTGCTCAATTAATTTAAAGCGGAATCAAACCCAAAACCAAATATTTACTATTTTGAGGCTTAGCAATTCTTAGATACGATGGCTGCATTGGTTTCCTTTTTTAGGCTTTCTTTCCTTTATTTTCATCTGGAGATCCAACCAGTCTATTGGTTTTCAACAGAACAAGCTCTCCTGCAAAAGTAGCAGTTGGAGTGTTGAGACAAACCATTTACCACTGACAAAGGTGCTTAGAATGATTAGCTTTTATTTATTCATGTAAAATCTTTAGCCCAAAAGGAACAGAACTGTTGCTGTAACTGCTTAAAAAGTATAGCTTCAATTTGTTAGTGTATTTAACTCTTCTAACACATCGATCACTCCCCTCCCCCCAGACTGACAATGCTGCTGTCCAAATCTACCCCCTGTGCTCCTTCATCCAGAGTAGAGGCACTCTAATACAGGAGGTGTGTTACTGGTCAGATTACCAGGTGGAAATAGAGGGAAGAAGCCTAAAAAAGAAAACTAATACAGCCACCACATCTAATGATTGGTATGCTGCAATATATTACATTTTTTGTTTTGGGTTTAATACTGCTTTAAGTTACAAAAAAAAAAAAATTTAATACTAATATTAATGTATTAAAAAAAATCTTAATTTAAAGTGAATCTTTCACATGCAAAGCGAGATCATTGTAATTAGGGCAGAACTGCAGAGCAACAATAATGTTCACTTATTATATGTGTGTTTCAGGTAACCAGCAACTGTTTTCGCACCTTTTCTTTAAAGCGATAATCCACTTTTATCAAGAAACAATGATGTTCAGGCCAGCTCCATATATTGCAGGAATTTTACAAAGCATACCTGTAGATTCTTACAATGTATTTTTCTACAGCTACTGAGACTGGCCATGGCACTAACTTCCCCATACAGACTGCTGAGTGGGAGGGTCTGCTTGCTATGATCACACAAACAGTCCCAGATTTGCAAAAATAGAAAACTTGCATCGACAGTCATTTACTTGGTATCACCAAAGATAACATCATGGCAGAAAACCTAAGGACATCACTGGGGACACCTGAAATTTTTCTGTGCAGACTTTTGAACCACCAGAGTCAGAGTCAGACACTGTCTGCAACCCCACACTGGAAACAATGTTGCCATGGGTGCAAGAAAGTAACATTGAATTCTTGGCAGTTATAAAATGATATGGCTGGCTGTAGTTTGAAAAAACAACATGGGGGAATTTCATTTAAGAACCAGTCACAATGGCTGGGAAAGATTCAAAAATATTTACCACCAGTTGCACTTTAAGAAATTAGGATCAACTCTTTGCTGCTATACATATAAAAGCCAGCGCTCAGATGAATACATATGTGCTAGGAAGCTGTCATGAATGTCATAGCTTCTCACGCAGGGCTCATAGGTTGCTCGGATGCCAACAGCCAATGGCTTCCTAGCAACCAGTGACTCATCCCTGGGCTCACTCACCTGCCAGCTGAGAGATTCCCAGGTCAGTGTTTAAATTTAAACAAAGGCGTGGGAATGCTGATTGATGTCATTACCCAAATATGGCAATGTCCATATTTGGACAATAATAGGAATCTCCCAGCCAGCAGGTGAATGAGCCAGGGAAGAGTCATTGGTTGTTTTGACACTGTTGGTTGTAAAGCCAGCAGTGTCCTAGAAATCAATTAAGTAGGTTGACAAAGGATGGCAGTGGGTGGATTCCATAACTGCTATTTAGCTGAATAGCAAATATGAAATCTGCCTACAGTTTTGCTCTGTCAATCACGGGGGAGGAGGACCTGATGGGGAACTAGTCTCGGCGCTTCCCACCAGGCTCCACCCACCCCACAACAAACAGGTGCAGTGGCTGAGGAGGGAGGTTAGTAGCGCTGAGTCTGTGATTTTACCAGGCTTGGCTTTAGTGAGCTGTACTGAGGATAGAGTGTCCTGCAACAAATTGTTCTGGACTTGTACATGTGGAGGAGTTAGCAACCCTGTTGGGCTGTAATTGCTCTCTACGCAGGGCCGGATCTAGCCTATCTGATCTGGGGGTGTAGTAAAAAAAGTCAAGGGGCATAATGTCAACACTGTGTGTGTGAGTCACTGGCAGTCTGTTACACAGTGTCATGACCTGAAAAACATTACTATGTATTAGATTGTCATTAGATTACGGTGATTAAACAAAACCTGTGCCCCTTATAGCAGATGTCCTATCAGAGTCCCCCTTTACATCAGTGTCCCCATCAGAATGCCCCCATACATCAGGTCTCACCATCAGAATGCCCCCTTATATCAGGTGTCCCCATCAGAGTGCTCCCTTACATCAGTGTCCCTAATAGAGCCCCT
The DNA here is from genome assembly GCF_062004578.1 of Staurois parvus. Taxonomy (NCBI): domain Eukaryota; kingdom Metazoa; phylum Chordata; class Amphibia; order Anura; family Ranidae; genus Staurois; species Staurois parvus. The sequence continues at coordinate 4,552,351 of NW_028317800.1, read as the reverse complement.
CATTGTGTCAATTGTCCTCATAAGAGTGTCCCCTTACATATGATCAGTTATCCCTATCAATGTGCCCCCTTACTCAGGTGTTCCTATCAGAGTGCCTCTTACATCAGCTGTCTGCATCAGAGTGCCCCCTTACATGGATTGCCCTCATCAGAGTGCCCTCTTACATCAGCTCTCTGCATCAGAGTGCCCTTTACATCAGGTTCCCCCATCAGAGTGCCCCCTTACATGGATCGCCCCCATCAGAGTGCCTCCATACATCAGGTTCCCCCATCAGAGTGCCCCCTTACATGGATCGCCCCCATCAGAGTGCCTCCATACATCAGGTGCCCCCGTCAGAGTGCCCCCTTACATCAGCTGTCTGCATCAGAGTGCCCTTTACATCAGGGGCCCCCATCAGAGTGCTTCTTACATGAATTGCCCCCCATCAAAGTGCACCCTTACATGGATTGCCCCCCCATCAAAGTGCCCCCTTACATGGATTGCCCCCCATCAGAGTGCCCCCTTACATCAACTTTCTGCATTAAACTGGCTTATGGATCAGGGGATGCACTTGGAGGGGAGGGGGAGGCACAAGCAAAATCTTGGGGGGCACAGCCCACCCCAGCACCCCACTAGATGTGGCCCTGTCTCTATGTCCCATCCCTGCAAGGACACAGAGAGCAATACCACCCTTTTATTTGTCTTGGTCACCATTGTCATTGAGACAGAGTAAGGGAAATCCAAAACTGTGAGATGTCACTAAAATTACTAAAATAGAAATCTTACGATGGACACACTGTCTAAGATGGCATTTCCCTAACTTTTGGAGACATTGGGGTTGATTTACTAAAGGCAAATAGGCTGTGCACTGCAAGTGCACTGAAAGATCTGAGGGGAATATGCAAAGAAAATAAAAAATCCAGCATTTTTGCTTGCTCGTGATTGGATGAAAGAAATCAGCAGAGCTTCTCCTCGTTTCAGAGCTTCCCCTCGGATCTAAATCAACTGCACTTGCAGTGCACAGCCTATTTACCTTTAGTAAATAAACCCCATTGACTTGAAGTATATATTTACCCCAAAGTTTTTCATTTCATTTATGCATTTCTATGAGTTTTTTACATGTTTCTTTTAAAATCTAGCTTTTTCTTTTTTCTTGCATTATTTTCGTGAGTAATACCTGGTTATTCTGACTCAGATTGTTGTGATAGCGATTTATCCCTTGTGAGACCTCTCTGCCTAGCCTGTATAAGCAGATATAATCACTGTGGACAATCCTTATCAGATAGCTTGAACTCACCAATACTGTGTTCATCCAGAAGTTGCTTTATTCTGTACATGTGAAACAGGATACAGCAGAATGAATGGTTTCCAGTATTATGCGGTCAAAAGATGATACTTTCTGTAGCGTACTATGCAGAATACATGTGTCCCTGTTACATGTGGTCTGTTAGCTGCCTCCATGACACAGGAAGTGCTGAACTCAAGAAGAAGGGAGGAGCTTCATATGCACAGGAATTGTGTCATAGATCTCAGGGAGGTAATATGAAAAACAAATAAGGCCACTGGATGGCAGCATATAAGTAACTATAGAAATGTCCATAGGAAATGGTACAAAGAATAAACTATATGAATTCTCATGTACATTAACAAAAATATTAACTGTGTAACAGCATACTGGTGATCCAGCCAGTCCCCTTTCTTCCTGGCTGTAATCTGGTCACGCCAAGCACAGAAGCATACTGTATGTCTTCTGGCATAGTTAGTTTGTGTCTCAGTCTTTCTTGCTTGGAGTTAAAGGATGCTGTGTTGGTGCATGGTGTGCCTGTGATACCCATAGTCTGTTTAGCAGAACTAGAAATCCTGAAGAAACCCTCTGCACACTGCTATATACCCTTCCCAGCAAACTTTGCAATATAACACAGGGATATTTAGTTCACACATATTGCAATACATGTTTTAGCCAGCCAACTGCGTCAAAGTAATCCGCCCTGCAGAGGATTTACCCCCCTTCCTGACAAGGCCATTTTTTGCGATACAGTGCATGCATTACTTTTACTGACAATTGCATGGTCATGCAACACTGCACCCAAATTAAATGTATGCCCTTTTTTTCCCCACAAATGGAGCTTTCTTACAGTGGTCTTTGATTGCTTCCGCATTTTTAATTTTTTTTGCAGTAAACAAAAAAAGACCAACAATTTTGAGAAAAAAACAATATTTTGACTTTTCGCTATTAACCACTTGCCAACCGCGCTATAGCCGAATGACGGCTAAAGCGAGGTTGTCCAGTTCTGAGAGGGCGTGATATGATGTCCTCCCAGAACACGCCCTCCCACGTGACCCCTGGGGGTGCGCCCTCCCACACACCCCCTGGGGGCGCGACCTCCCACACGCCCCCTGGGGGTGCGCCTCCGGCGATCTCTGTGATGATGGTCATGTGATGTGGTAATAGGCCAATTACAGCAGCCTTTTACCACGTGATCAGCTGTGTCCAATGACAGCAGATCCCTGGGTAAAAGCAGTTGCCAGTTATCAGCTGCACTTTCCTCACGCTGTCACAGCGTGAGGAAAGTACTGCCGATAACCGGCAATTGTCAGAGGATGGATCGGCACCAATCATCAGGGCACTGAGGATCAGTGCCCAGCAGTGCCACCCACCAGCACTGCCCACCTGTGCCAAGCAGTGTTGCCCACAAGTGCCCAGCAGTGCCACCCACCTGTGCCCATCAGTGCCCAGCAGTGCCACCCACCTCTGCCCACCAGTTCTAAATTAACCACTTCCAGTCCGGACACTATTACCCCCTTCCTGTCCAGGCCAATTTTCAGCTTTCAGCGCTATCACACTTTGAATGACAATTGCGCGGTCATGCAACACTGTACCCATATGAATTTTTTTGAGACAGATAAAGCTTTAGTTTGATGGTATTTATTCACCACATTTTTTTGCTATATAAATGAAAAAGTCCAAAAATTTTGAAAAAAAAGTGTTTTTCTTTTGCAAATAAATAATATTTCATCACAAATCTTGGCCAAAATTTATTCAGTTATCTTTTTAGTAAAAAAAAACAATAACCAAAAAGTATAATTGAAAAAAAATTTTTTTACAGTTTTTTTTTTATATTATTATTTGAGGTTTTTTCTACATATTTTCACCCTATCAGAACAGTGTCACCATGGTGACACTGTACTACTTGTGGGGGGTGATGAAGATTTTTTTTTCTTTACACTGATTGCTTTTACACCCATAAAGGCTGTAAAAGCAATCATTTCTCCTTCTCTCTGGCTGCATTCTTGCAGCCATTGAGAACTACCGTGTGAGCTGTGATTGGTCAAAGCTTGTCACTTGGTACAAAGCTGTTGTGAATAACCTTGTACCATGTGACCTCTGTGATCATTCACAGATTTCAAACGTAGTAAGCAATAATGTCAGAAGTGACATCTTGCTTACTATTCTGCATGTGATCACTGATTGGCCAATCAGTGATCACATGATCTGGACCTCGCACAGAGGTCCCGTACAACGATCGGTGTTCCACTGTGTCCAGAGGACACAGCGGCACCGGATCACGGTGCTGTGCACTCCCAGGGAGCGTGCACAGTCCATAATGGCGGGCGCCATTTATGAACTGCAACCCCCTATGGACTGCCACCATCCAGCCATTTATATACAGCAGTCGGACAGCAAGTGGTTAAAGAAGAATTGAAGAAGAATACAATGTGCCTAATAAAGTACCCAAGTACCAGCAGTTCCAACTGCCTTGCATTAAAAAATTGTATAAAAAATTCTTAAAGTGCTTAAAGCGGTAGTAAACATGATCTTTAACCACTAGCCTACAGGGTACTTATACCCCCTTCCTGCCCAGGCCAATTTCCAGCTTTCAGCGCTGTCACACTTTGAATGACAATTGCGCGGTCATGTAACACTGTACCCATATGAAATTTTTATAATTTTTTTGTGACAGATAGAGCTTTATTTTGGTGGTATTTAAACACCTCTGGGTTTTTTTATTTTTTCTTAAACAAACCAAAAACCACTGAAAATTTTGGGGAAAAAAAAGTTTTTTCTTAGTTTTTGTTATAAAATTTTGTAAATAAGTGATTTTTCTCCTTCACTGATGTGCGCTAATGAGGCTGTAGTGATGGCCACTGATAAGATGCACTGATGGACACTGATAGGTGGCACTGATGGGCACTGATGAGGAGGCACTGGTAGGTGGCACTGATGGGCAGTGACAGGCATCACTGATGGGCACTGAAAAGCAGCACTGATATATGGCACTGATAGGCGGCACTGACTGGCACTGTTAGGTGGCACTGACTGGCACTGTTAGATGGCACTAATTGGCACTGATAGGCGGCACTGACTGGCACTGATAGGCGGCACTGATGCGCACTGATAGGTAGCACTGATGCGCACTGATAGGCGGCACTGACTGCCACTGATAGGTGGCACTGATTGGCAGCACTGATAGGTGGTACTGATTGGCAATGATAGGTGGCACTGACTGGCACTGATGGGTGACACTGAAAGGCAGCTCAGATGGGCACTGATGTGCACTGGTAGGCACTGATATGTGCCATTGATGTGGCACTGATGAGCACTGGCAGCTGGCACTGTTCAGCACTGACAGCTGGCACTGATGGACACTGACAGGTGGCACTTCTGGGGCCACACTGATCATCAGGGCACACTGATCATCAGTGCCCTGATGATCAGTGTACCTGTCCCCTCCGCGGAATGCCGATTACCGGCTCTCCTCTCCTCTCGAGCTGTCAGCATGACAGCTCGAGAGGAGAGAAATGCTGATAACTGGCATTTCCCTGTTTACATGTGATCTGCTGTGATTGGACACAGCTGATCACATGACCGAGCTGACATCTTCAGCTCTTTCCGTGGATCGGTGATCTGCTGTGTCCGAGGGACACAGCGCACCGCCGATCACCGTGCTGCGCACTCCCTGAGCCACGCATGCGCGGTGAGAATGGAAGGATGTCATATGACGTCCTATCAGAATGAGAGAACCACCTTGCGCCCATCATTGGACTATATGGCGGACAGGAGGTGGTTAAAAAAAAAAAATTTCCTCTGCAAGGCAATGTCATAATGTGCTTGTATGCATCGCATACCAGTACATTATGTGAAAGTTCACCTTTTAACAAAAAATAATAAATGCACATTTTTTTGCATGTAAACCGGAAAGTTATGTCAAGGGATGGGGATGAGGTTTTGATGTTGGTGTGCTGTGCCTTTTTTTCTCCACACATAGTGTTGTGTGTTCTTCCCAAACAACTCAATCTTGGTTTCATCTGTCCACAGTATATTTTGCCAGTAGTGCTGTGGAACATCCAGGTGCTCTTTTGCAAACTTCAAACGCGCTGCAATATTCTTTTTGGACAGCAATGGCTTCCTCCGTGGTGTCCTCCCATGTACTCCATTCTTGTTTAATGTTTTCCTTATTGTAGATGTGTCAACAAAAATGTTAGCATGTGCCAGAGATTTCTGTAGGTCTTTAGCTGACACTCTGGGATTCTTCTTTACCTCATGCAGCATTCTGCACTGTGCTCTTGCAGTCATTTTTACAGGACGACCACGCCTAGGGAGAGTAGCAACAGTGCTAAACTTTCTCCATTTGTAGACAGTCTGTCTTACCGTGGACACATGAACATCAAGGCTTTTGGAGATACTTTTGTAACCCTTTCCAGCTTCATGCAAGTCAACAATTCTTGATCGTAGGTCTTCTGAGAGCTCTTTTCTGCGAGGCATGGTTCACATCAGACAGTGCTTCTTGAAACCAGTAAACCCAAAACAGGTGTGTGTTTTTTAAGGGCAGGACAGCTGTCAGCAACACATCCAATATCATCACACTGATTGGAGTCAAGGTTGGCTCACTCCTGGCTCCAATTAGCTCTGGGAGAAGTTCTTAAGCTAGGGCCTCACATACTTTTTCCTCCCTGCACTGTGAATGTTTACATGTTATGTGCAATTAAACCATGGCAACATCTAATGTTTGTGTAGTATTATGTTCAGCAGACTGTGTTCTATTGTTGTGACTTAGATGACATTCAGAGCACATTTTATGCCCAATTCATGCAAAACTCCACGTATTCCCAAGGGGTTCACATACTTTTTCTTGCAACTGTAAATGGTCGCATCTGGCCCCCAGTTTGGAGAACACTGTTTTAAGGCATAGTTATTTCTTGGTTCATCTTGATAACAGATCCATGCTTTTATTGCTGTTTAAAAGTCTCCAGGGTCACCTTAATCGAAGTTTTCTCCACTGCTGTTGTTCTCTCTCATCAATATCAATAGGGCAGACTGTGATGCTGCACCTCTTAAATATGCTGAATGAAGTTGTACCATTTCAGTATTAAAGTGACTATGCAATTTCCAAAAATGAAAAAAAAAAAACTCTGTACATATTAAGAAGCAAAGGAATACTTACGTCTCCTGCTGCTTATGCTACCAATCAAGAACACTTCCGCGAGTGTCAGTCTTCAGTGTCTCCTGCAGTGCTTAGCAGTTCCTTCTGTACTGTAACTTGTAGTTAAGTGTAGATTGGAAGGAGAAACCACTAAACAATGCAGGTCGAAGGAGCGGGGAGGTCAGCACCATTATGAGTATGTTCAAGTAATCAGGTGATTTACAGCTGCTCAAATCATTTCTACATATTACAGAAGAGCCCATAATTAGATTTTAAAGCACGATTACGACTGTTGTTTCTTGTACAGTGCATCCTCTCCCTGTCCTGCCGCTGTATAAGTTATGGCTGGGCTGTAAAAGAATGAAGCTAAATACCAAGCAGATTTTCAAAAATAAAATTAATATATTTATGTATTTATTAAAATGAATCTTCTTCACCACTGCGTTTTGTATCATTGTAATGTTTCCACTGTTTTCAGATTACGATGATGTGAAAAAAACAGGTCCCATTGGGATCCAGAATACTCTGCTGGTCATTCTGAGCTTGTGTCCCACACCTGGCCAACTAGGACCATCTCTTTAGTACTGCAATAGCTTTGAATATAGAAGAATGGAATAGAGTTTGAATGTAGAGTACAGAATAGCAGACTGCCAAATCTGCTACCAATGTTTGATTTAAAAGACCAGTCTTTATTCAAATGATGGGGGTATTTTAGATATTTTCTTCTTTATTGTGTACAAATCGTGTGCATGATGAACAAGACACCCTGCCATGAAATTTCTGAATGTACACAATAGGCTTGTATCTGATTTTTTTCATAATTATTTCCCTGAGGCCCACTTAAACTGAAATAAAAGTATTGATTTATTTGTATCACGCAGTTCAAAGAGACTTATTCTAGCGGGGCATGCCCTTCTTTCAACTCTGAAATGTTCTTTTCTTCTCGTCTCTTCTCAGCTCTGCAGGTAATTTTAGAGATGTGGCATCTGCTACAGCTGCCTAGAAAATAGAGGAAAGTATTCATTAATTTGCCAATACCTCTAACTAACTGCACACTCGGTGATGTTTTGACAAGCAAAACAAGTATACAAACGCAGTTTATACATTGCCTATACCGCATTAATAAGACAAAGGTTAACAACTGAGCAAAAAGCCAAGAAGACTACAGGATACAGGTCACCGATTTTGTACTTTTTTCTTCAGTTCACCAGTTCAGTCATATAACAGAATTCCGCAATGGGGGTTTAATACAACAAGCAGACCATGGCTGTGAATCTATCCTGTCACCAGATGTTTTTAGGTCCTGCTTCTGCTAGTTCATATTGTTTTACACTAATAATTAGTCCCTGAAAAAACAATATGAACCACAGATAGTCTTTTGTGACATCCAAAGGTAACAAAATAACAGACAGCTGGAAACTGTTCATTGTAGAAGTACAGTGCATTATTAATGTGCCCATGCCAAGGAATTTATGGTGGGCTTCATAGGAGGTTCCTCTCTTAGGCAAATGGCATCACAAGACATTCCAGCCTCAGTTTCTAGTTATCAAATGAGTGTCTTACCATCCAGGACTGAGAAGAGGCAGAGTCTCCCTCTACCTGGATCTGGCAACCAAAAGGATGCCCCATAGCCAGGGTGAGGGTACAGACTGGTTGCTAAACACTTGTGTCTGTGCTACCTCAGTAACCCTCCTGCCAATGTTTATTATAACATGGGAATGCTCACTGCCAAAATCCATTACAATGGCAGCTGCATAGCTTACTCCAGCGTTAGAGTAGGGTATATCACATGACTGAAGTGTTTTGCACTGCATTCTTTTCAACATTTAGGAATCCAAGAAACGTAGCAACACAGTAGGGCCTCTAACCAGGTGTGCCACAAACTTGGGAGTCATAGGGGTTGATTTACTAAAACTGGAGAGTGCAAAATCTGGTGCAGCTCTGCATAGAAGCCAATCAGTTCCATTTTTTTTTTTTTTTGTTAAGGCTTAATTGAACCTGCTGGAGTTAGAAGTTGATTGACTACCATGCACAGCTGCACCAGATTTTGCACTCTCCAGTTTTAGTAAATCAACTACGTATTGTCAATTCCAATCATGCAATGCAAAAGAGCCCACAATGGTTCCCAGAAGCCTAAATTAAACTTTTCAATTCCTCATCACTGAAAACAGGAATGTCACCACAGCTTGAACCGCTTATCTCCGAGGCTCCGAATCACCAGACTTCAAAGCCACAGGAGAAGACAAAGACATCTAGAGCTCAAAAGTGGCATGCAACAATGTAATCTCAGGACAGACTAGTAGCAGAACGGGCAGTGAAGAGAAAATATTTTGGATAAAGTAATTTTAAATGATACAGACAGTTTGGTTTGGTCAGCTCTGTCTCAGAGGAGACAGAGGCTTTTATAAAAATGTAACTCAGATAGCATCACTTTGGAAGAGACTGGCAACTCAAACAAAATTTTCTTAGGAGACACAGTCAACCCATACAGGATTATGTCAAGAGAGACTGACAACTCAAAGAAGATTGCCTCAAGGTAGACCATCAGCTCTGAAAGGATACTGAAAGTAGGGTCAGGGTACAATACCTTTGCTGCAGATAAAGTTGGAGGACCATTAAGTTAGACTCATGGGGGTTTATTTACTAAAGCTGGAGAGTCCAAAATCAGACTCCCTTCTGCATAGAAACCAATCAGCTTCTAACCTCAGCTTGTTCAATGAAGCTTTGGCAATGAAACCTGGAAGCTGATTGGTTTCTATGCAGAAGTGAGTCTGATTTTGCACTCTCCAGCTTTAGTAAATAAACCCCATGGTGTAAGACCTCTGAACTAAAGATGGGACACAGACCATCTGTCCTGGGAAGTCTGGATGCTAGTACACAGGGGCAGAAATCTCTCTGGCTCTAACTTGAAGTATCGGTAATAGAAGTGCAGCCACTGGAGGCTTTGGTTGTTGTGAGACTAGGAGAAAATTTTAAAATTTTAATTAAAGTTCAACCCCCGGAAAAATTAAACCCACAAAGGCACTTTCTCTCCCTTTCCTTGAATACCCCTCTGCCCTCAATGTTTAATAATTTTCTATATACTGTACATACTTAAAAGTGGACATAAAACCAATCCCTAAAATCCTTACCAAACAAATATAGCAAAACTGTTTAATGATATATAATGATCCAAATTAAAGCAAACAAGATACATTCATTGTAAGGGTTAGAAAGGCATACTTGGCACTGCACTAAAATCAACAATATATTATAACATTTAAGTATAAAGTCCAAAATTGAAGAAAAGGTGAAAAATAAATAACTAAGAAAAAAGAAAGTGTCTCTTGATAATTATTCAAGGTATCTCTATTTCTGCTGTGAAATCAACACACTATGTGTTACACACTCCTCCACCAGTAGCAGCTCACCTCACTATTTGACCCTTAATCAATAGGTCATATGCATGTTCCCTTAAGAGGTATAGCCAGATGTACCGAATGGATAGGCACTACCCTTGATCTAAACAGATCAGATATATGCTCCCCATGGATCCAAAGATAATACTCAGAAAAAAAGTATATAAACAATCAGTGCTTTTCATAAAAAACATTAGTTTATTAAGAACCAAAGATGAAACTGTACTCACAATAAAAGGTGCACAAGAACTGGTGTACCACGGATCACTTTCTTGTAATATCCTTCAATCCACCTCTGGGGGCAGAGGCAACCCCTCTGATGAAGTCACGCCCGGTGGCGTAAAGTATAAGGGGTGGAGCCAGTGGCGCAAGACAGGCTTCCCTGAATATTAGGGAGGAAAGGAACACAGAGGGCTAATGTGAGCTATACTGGGCATAATCCAGCTCTTAAGGGGACAGTATTAAAAAGAAGTTTAGAGCATATGGTCCACAAGCTGCAGGCTATATCCTTAATGCCCGCTGTGGTGGTTTGAACAATATTACACGCGAATGATCTGTGGTGCACCAATTGTGCACATTCTAGTGTGTGTGCAGTTTCATCTTTGGTTCTTAATAAATTATTGTTTTTTATGCAAGTACTATGATTGTTTATGTGTGTTAATTTCATGAAAGAAAAAAGTTAAAGATACTGTGGAAAATTATTAAAAGACACTGCTCTTTTTTTTCATCTTTTCTTAAATTTTTAGCTTTATCCTTAAACATTATAATATATTGATATTGATTTTAGTGTAGCACTAAATCACATTTGTATATTTCATTAAATTGTAAGGAGTGTGTGATTTACCAGCAGCACATTTTTATTTACTTTTTATTTTCTTTTTTTTCTTATGATCACAAAGGTGTGCGCAGGGGTATTTCTGTTATACAGTCAGGTCCATAAATATTGGGACATTGACACAATTCTAACATGTTTGGCTCTATACACCACCACAATAGATTTGAAATGAATTGAACAAGATGTGCTTTAACTGCAGACTGTCAGTTTTAATTTGAGGGTATTTACATCCAAATCAGGTGAACGGTGTAGGAATTACAACAGTTTGCATATGTGACTCCCACTTGTTAAGGAACCAAAAGTAATGGGACAGAATAATAATCATAAATCAAACTTTCACTTTTTAATACTTGGTTGCAAATCCTTTGCAGTCAATTACAGCCTGAAGTCTGGAACACATAGACATCACCAGACGCTGGGTTTCATCCCTGGTGATGCTCTGCCAGGCCTCTACTGCAACTGTCTTCAGTTCCTGCTTGTTCTTGGGGCATTTTCCCTTCAGTTTTGTCTTCAGCAAGTGAAATGCATGCTCAATCGGATTCAGGTCAGGTGATTGACTTGGCCATTGCAGAACATTCCACTTCTTTCCCTTAAAAAACTCTTTGGTTGCTTTTGCAGTATGCTTTGGGTCATTGTCCATCTGCACTGTGAAGCGGCGTCCAATGAGTTGTGAAGCATTTGGCTGAATATGAGCAGATAATATTGCCCGAAACACTTCAGAATTCATCCTGCTGCTTTTGTCAGCAGTCACATCATCAATAAATACAAGAGAACCAGTTCCATTGGCAGCCATACATGCCCACGCCATGACACTACCACCACCATGCTTCACTGATGAGGTGGTATGCTTAGGATCATGAGCAGTTCCTTTCCTTCTCCATACTCTTCTCTTCCCATCACTCTGGTACAAGTTGATCTTGGTCTCATCTGTCCATAGGATGTTGTTCCAGAACTGTGAAGGCTTTTTTAGATGTCGTTTGGCAAACTCTAATCTGGCCTTCCTGTTTTTGAGGCTCACCAATGGTTTACATCTTGTGGTGAACCCTCTGTATTCACTCTGGTGAAGTCTTCTCTTGATTGTTGACTTTGACACACATACACCTACCTCCTGGAGAGTGTTCTTGATCTGGCCAACTGTTGTGAAGGGTGTTTTCTTCACCAGGGAAAGAATTCTTCGGTCATCCACCACAGTTGTTTTCCGTGGTCTTCTGGGTCTATTGGTGTTGCTGAGCTCACCGATGCGTTCCTTCTTTTTAAGAATGCTCCAAACAGTTGTTTTGGCCACGCCTAATGTTTTTGCTATCTCTCTGATGGGTTTGTTTTGTTTTTTCAGCCTAATGATGGCTTGCTTCACTGATAGAGACAGCTCTTTGGATCTCATCTTGAGAGCTGACAGCAACAGATTCCAAATGCAAATAGCACACTTGAAATGAACTCTGGACCTTTTATCTGCTCATTGTAATTGGGATAATGAGGGAATAACACACCCCTGGCTATGGAACAGCTGAGAAGCCAATTGTCCCATTACTTTTGGTCCCTTAACAAGTGGGAGGCACATATGCAAACTGTTGTAATTCCTACACCGTTCACCTGATTTGGATGTAAATACCCTCAAATTAAAGCTGACAGTCTGCAGTTAAAGCACATCTTGTTTGTTTCATTTCAAATCCATTGTAGTGGTGTATAGAGCCAAAAATGTTAGAATTGTGTCGATGTCCCAATATTTATGGACCTGACTGTATATAACAAATGTGTGAAAAAAACCCACAAAACTCTCAACCTCTACTATAACAAAATAGACCAATATATAAGTGTCATATAACAAAACTCATACATATAAATTAAAATTAAATTAAACTAAACTGCCACCAAATAAAGTAAACCATGTGCCAAAAAATTGATGTATATCAAACATATAAAAAATCCAACATAAAGTCCATTAAATAAAGTCCATATTAAATATATGATCTTTCTTCAATGAAGATATGGAATCTTTCTTGAAAAAATATTTTCTCCACAAACGTGAATATTTTAGTGCTCAACACCCCATCAAAGTGCAAATTCACCAGCCTGAAACAAATGACGCGGTTGCAGTCACGTGGTCCGGCCACGTGATAAAGGCGTACGTGATGACGTCACTGCTCGATCACGCCCTAACACATTTTGTCACACGACTTCGTCTGAGGGTGTGATCAGCAGTGGGTTACGCTAGCTCATATAGAGCTGCTCGTTCTCCCATAGGACAACATTGATTACTGCACTGATATCCTCTAATGCAGTGGTTCTCAACCTGTGGGTCGCGACCCCTTTGGGGGTCGAACGACCCTTTCACAGGGGTCCCCTAAGATCATCAGAAAACACATATTTCCGATGTGTAAAGAGCAGCTACTGTGTAGAAAGCAGCTGCTGTGTTGAAAGCAGCTACTTTGTTAAAAGCAGCTACTGTGTTGAAAGCAGCAGTATTGGAGGTAAAACGACACTCATGAATTATAATTACTGGGTAAATAATTTTATGGTTGGGGGTCACTGCAACATGAGGAACTGTATTAAAGGGTCACGGCATTAGGAAGGTTGAGAACCACTGCTCTAATGAGAGAACACATGGTGACCTATACTCCACTGATTGCCTATAACAGACATATTAACAGGGGGGGGCCATAAAGATATTCCTTACTGCCATCTTGTGTTCAATCAACTTAATATCAGTGCCATCTTTTAAATCATAATAATACAAATCAATCATCAAAACAATATACAAACCGATACAAGTATATTAAAATAACATTAAATAAAATAAAATACACAGTTGAAAATTAATTAATAATCACTAATAAAGCAATTAAAATCGAATTCTACATTTAAACCATTGGGGGTCAGAGCGTCAGTCAAATATATCCATCTGGTTTCACACTTAGATAGTTCTCTTATTCTGTTTGACCCGCGCCACATAGGAGGAATGGAATCTATTCCCCAGAATTTTACACAGGAAGGATCTTGATTATGATATTTTCTAAAGTGCATAGACACACTATGGTGTTTATAACCTTTTGTTATATTTTTCAAATGTTCTAGAATCCTAATTCTCAAATTTCTTTTTGTTCGGCCTATATATATAAGACCACATGGACATTCTAAAGCATAAACCACATGAGTGGACTCACATGTGATAAAGGGGGTTATATCAAACTCCCTTCCATTGGATTTAGAATGGAATTTGGTAAGACCACTAAACATATTAGTAACTAAGCGGCAAGCTGAACATTTTTTACATGAATAGAAGCCTTTTCTATCCCAAAAGATACCCAACTGTTTAGGTGGATCCAGGATCTTTTTCACCACTTTGTCCCCAATAGTGGGGGCCTTCCTATAAATGAACATGGGTTTATCTGGAATAATTGTTCCTAATATTCTGTCCATTTTTAATATATGCCAATGTTTATTGAAAATATGTTCTACATCTCTATATTGTGCATGGAAATTAGATATGAAACCCCACTGATGTTTATCATTCAGTTTTAATTTAGGTTTATCCCCAAGAAGTTGATCCCTGGGTATATTAAATACTTAATTCACTGTTTCCTGAAGACATTTCTGATTATACCCTTTATCAACAAATCTATCTACAATAGTTGCAGATTGGGCTAAGAAATCATTGTCCTGACAACAATTCCTCCTAAGTCGCATGATTTGACCTTTTGGAATATTTTTAAGACATAATGGGTGATGGCCACTAAACCATGGGAGATAGCTATTACGATCAGTGGGCTTAAAGTAAGTTTTAGTTAATAAGGTGTCCTCTTTCTTGAAAATCATTAGATCCAAAAAATGGACAATCTCTACACTATATTGATAATCAAGTTTAATGTTATTAGGGTTATTGTTCAATCCCTCAAGAAAAAATACTAAATCGTCTTCAGAACCTGCCCATATCATGAACAGATCATCTATGAATCTTTTGTATAGCAGAATCCGTTTATGGCCATGATTAAAGACAAAGCAGTCTTCCTATTCCACCATAAATAGATTGGCTTTACTGAACACAAGATGGCAGTAAGGAGTATCTTTACAGTTCCTGCTGTTAATACGTCTGTTATAGGCAATCAGTGGAGTATAGGTCACCAAATGTTCTCTCATTAGAGGATACCAGTGCGGTAATCAATGTTGTCCTATGGGAGAACGAGCGGCTCTATATGAACTAGCGTAATTCACTGCTGATCACACCCTCGGACGAAGTCGTGTGATGAAACGTGTTAGGGCGTGATCGAGCAGTGACGTCATCATGTACGCCTTTATCACGTGGCCGGACCACGTGACCGCAACCGCGTCATCTGTTTTAGGCTGGTGAGACGCCACTGTGTGTGCTGGGAGCAGTGTACTGTGTGCTGCAGGCTGGAAACGACTTTTATATACAAAAGGCTTTATATTTACTTGCACAATGTGAGTGTGTTTTTAAAGGGGGAATTTTGAAGAATAAACATTTAAACTATGGCGAATGTTTTCTATCTATTCACATGTGGCTTATACTTACCATGATGGAGAGTATTGAGATCATCTGATGAATGAGTATTATCGATATGCTGCTGTTTTTTCCACATCCATTGATATTTGAAAGATATGCTGGTTTATCACCAGTATCTGGTGAGTTTGCACTTTGATGGGGTGTTGAGCACTGAAATATTCACGTTTGTGGAGAAAATATTTTTTCAAGAAAGATTCCATATCTTCATTGAAGAAAGATCATATATTTAATATGGACTTTATTTAATGGACTTAATGTTGTATTTTATATTTATATTTTATTTTTGGCACATAGTTGCACTTTATTTGGTGGCAGTTTAATTTAATTTTAATTTAATTTTATTTAATTTTTATTTATATTTATAAGTTTTGTTATATGACGCTTATATATTGGTCTATTTTGCTATAGTTGAGGTTGAAAGCGCTGTTTTGTGGGGTTTTTTCACACATTTGTTATATATAATTTAATTAATTTGAAAATAGCAGCTCTAATTGAATCATCTATTGGGATTACCACATTCATGAGGCGCAATGTTATATGCTCTGGGATATATTGATAGGTATATCGTTATTATTCTTTTGCCTATATATCTTACATTTATAGTTATTTCTGTTATATACTTTAAAGCAATGGTCTCCAAACTGTGGCCCGGGTGCCGGATGTGGCCCTTTGCTTGAGTTTATCTGGCCCTTGGGGCACTATTCCACCAACTGTCACCAATGATGGAGCACCATTAATGGGGCACTATACTTCTCACTGATATCAACAATGGAGCACTTTTCTTCTCATTGATATCAACAGTGGGGCACTATTCCTTCTCATTGAAATCAATGATGGGACACTTTTGCCAGGGCATTTTCTACTCCCACTGGCTACAGTCCGGCCCCCCTAAAGTCTGAGGGACAGTAAAATGGTCCTTTGTATAGAAAGCTTGGAGACCCCTGCTTTAAAGTGACACTAAACTATATCCTTATTCTCCTAAAATAATCCACACCTTAATGGCACTGTAGTCTATTTTCAGGAAATTGTTTCTCACTGTGTTTTTCTGCCTCTTTGTAATGTTCTCCATTAGCTCATCTCCTTCCCCTCCTCACAGGGGCATAACTACAGGGGTTCCAATTGCTACCATTGCCTCATGCTCCAGGGGGCCTGTGTGGCTCCCTGTATACCTGGATAGGAGGGGTGGCGGGGTGGGATATAGAAGAACTAATCCCCTACATTTTCCTTCTGTAGCCACTGAAAGCCTACTTCTCCTCCTCTCCCTCCCTCAAGCATTCAGCAGCTGCAGGAGGAAGATGGAAGGGATTGGTTCTTCTTAATGCTGCCCTGCCACCCCTCCAATCCAGCTTCCTCTTCTTTCTGCTGCCCCTGCGCCCCCCTGTGCTCCTCTGGCCCCCACCCCTCCCTTAGCGCTGCCGGGTTCACCCCTCCCCTCTCCCGCCAGCTGTTACGAGGGATGTGTCGGGATGGAGAGCGGGGAAGGGGTCAGTTAAATATGTCATTTATTGGCCCCTTACTTGTCTGGAAGGTTTTAGCTACACCTCTGCCCCCTCACCTAGATTTGTTTGGAGTGTGCAGTGCACGTTATTTGCTATCATCTGCCCTGTTTTTTGCACATTCTACATCCCATAGTACATAGTCCCTAGTCCATCCCAGGTGCGAGCAAGAGAGGGTGGCTACCCTTCTACACAGTGGGACCATTGAGAATGAACATAGCCACCCTCTAACATTAAGTTGGATCACAACAGCAAGAAAAAAGAGCACTTTGGAGATTTGGAGGAGACTGAGAGCAATAAAAGGTGCTTTTTATAGTTAAGAATACATACTTAAATAGATTTTATTTTTTAAACCAGAGTTTTGTGTCAATTTCCTGCCATGCATTGTACATTTTAAATATCTTCTTAATTTTAGCGTATTAGTGGAAATGTGTTTTTTAGTTGTGGAAAATACTATGGAAATAAAGAGCAAGTTAAAAGCCATTTTTGTGCCAGGCCAATAAAACGATTGGAATGCTGGTGTTTAAAAATCTTTGCAAACTCTTGGACCTAGAGTGCACATGGATTGTATCATACTGATGGTTTAATGAGGGGTAAAATGCTACCAGCCTTCCAATCTGGCCAAGTACAAGTTTTGACATGTTTTAGGGGAATCAACCAAAACTATATTGTTATTGCACATTTGTAGAGCCCTTAGCACATAAAATCTCTGAGAACAAATACTGAAACCTCTGCATAATATACAGTATGTAATCCGTATAAAATGCCAAAAATTGTTGTGAAACTTTCTCATTGTGCTAAGCTGATCTTTAACTTCCTTTGAGCCTATACATCCCTAATCAGCTTTTTGTAGCACAATATTTACTGTTCAGAATGTTTTTAGGTCATAACTATAAAAAAAAGGAATGTTTTTAGGGACTACAGAGGGAATTATGGAAACAGAACCAAGTGTAGAACAAAAATAAAAAGCAATTTTTTCTTTTTAACCACTTGCCCTCCTGAGGATTTACCCCCCTTCCTGACCACGTAACTTTTTGCATTACGGCGCTGCGTTACTTTAACTGCAATTGCGCAGTAATGCAACACTGCACCTAAATTAAATTTATGGGGCTTTTTTTTTCCCACTAATTGAGATTTCTTTTGGTGGTATTTGATTGACTGTGTGTTTTTTATTTTTTGCACTATAAGAAAAAAAAGACCAACAATTTTGAGAAAAAAACAATTTTTTTTACTTTTTGCTATTAAACATATCCAGTAAAAAAATGGAAAAAATCATATTTCGTCATAAATTTAGGCCAAAATGCATTCTGCTACATGTCTTTGCTAAAAAAAATCCCAATACGTGTAAATTAATTGCTTTACGTGAAAGTTATAGCGTTTGCAAATGGCGGTATATATAGTGGGATTTTTAATTTTTTTTAATTTTTACTAGTAATGGCGATGATCAGCGACTTATAGCTGGACTGCATTGGACATTCTGACACTGGGGGGAACTGACCTGGTGTCACTGACATCCCCAGTGACACCAATACAGTGATCAGTGCTAAAAAAAAAAGCACTGACAGTGTACTAATGGCACTGGGCAGGAAAGGGTTAACATGAGCAGCGATCAAAGGGTTAACTGTGTGCTGGGAGTGTTTTACTAGGGGGCTGTGTAAGCGTGCCTCACTGTATTCACACTGCTTTTGATGGCTGTGCTGTGCTGTTAGAAAACAAAACAGTTCTCCTCCCTGTCAGATATCCTCGGAAATCACCAGGCACCGGCGAGTAATCACCGGCCAGGACCCGGTGGTTGACAGCCGTGGCCACTAGAGATGAGCGAATTATTCAAAAATTCGATTCGGCTGATTCGCCGAATTTGTGGAATAAATTCGATTCGATGCAAATTTATTCGCTGCGAATTTAACTTATAAAAAGGGTTTCTAGGCTTCAGAGAGCCTTTATATTAGTGCAGAACACTGTACCTTTAATTTAAATGCCCTTGGAGTCTGCTGGGGAAGAGAAATAATACTGTCAGTCAGTATGACATGCAGATGAGTGCCGTCGATCTTAGAATCACCGCACACTTCACTCATTTGGGCAGTCACGGGGCCAAAACCAGAGTGTGGAGCCACAGTGTGGCGGTGGAGGCAGCAGCAATGGGAGGCCATACAGCACCCTATGACAAAATGGAACCCACCAGCAGTGTGAGGAGACCTGAAAGTGGCACATGGCAGAGTGTGGCGATGGAGACAGCAGCAATGGGAGGCCGTACAGGGACCCATGACACACTCTGGACCTGGCAGCAGCATGAGGAGGCGGTACAGGGGCCCATGGCAAGAAGAAGAAGAAGAAGAGGATGAGGATGAGGATGAAGAAGAAGAAGTAGGATGAGGATGAAGAAGAAGAAGAAGTAGGATGAGGATGAAGAAGAAGAAGAAGAAGTAGGATGAGGATGAAGAAGAAGAAGAAGAAGTAGGATGAGGATGAAGAAGAAGAAGAAGAAGTAGGATGAGGATGAAGAAGAAGTAGGATGAGGATGATGAAGAAGAAGAAGTAGGATGAGGATGAAGAAGAAGAAGAAGAAGAAGTAGGATGAGGATGAAGAAGAAGAAGAAGAAGTAGGATGAGGATGAAGAAGAAGAAGAAGAAGAAGTAGGATAAGGATGAAGAAGAAGAAGAAGAAAAAGAAGTAGGATGAGGATGAAGAAGAAGAAGAAGTAGGATGAGGATGAAGAAGAAGAAGAAGAAGAAGAAGAAGTAGGATGAGGATGAAGAAGAAGAAGAAGAAGTAGGATGAGGATGAAGAAGAAGAAGTAGGATGAGGATGATGAAGAAGAAGAAGAAGTAGGATGAGGATGAAGAAGAAGAAGAAGAAGAAGAAGTAGGATGAGGATGAAGAAGAAGAAGAAGAAGAAGAAGTAGGATGAGGAAGAAGAAGAAGAAGAAGAAGAAGTAGGATGAGGATGAAGAAGAAGAAGAAGAAGAAGAAGTAGGATGAGGAAGAAGAAGAAGAAGAAGAAGTAGGATGAGGATGAAGAAGAAGAAGAAGAAGTAGGATGAGGATGAAGAAGAAGAAGAAGAAGAAGTAGGATGAAGATGAAGAAGAAGTAGGATGAGGATGAAGAAGAAGAAGAAGAAGTAGGATGAGGATGAAGAAGAAGAAGAAGAAGAAGAAGTAGGATGAGGATGAAGAAGAAGAAGAAGTAGGATGAGGATGAAGAAGAAGAAGTAGGATGAGGATGAAGAAGAAGAAGTAGGATGAGGATGAAGAAGAAGAAGAAGAATAAGTAGGATGAGGATGAAGAAGAATAAGAAGAAGTAGGATGAGGATGAAGAAGAAGAAGAAGAAGAAGAAGGATGAGGATGAAGAAGAAGAAGTAGGATGAGGATGAAGAAGAAGAAGAAGAAGAAGTAGGATGAGGATGAAGAAGAAGAAGAAGAAGAAGTAGGATGAGGATGAAGAAGAAGAAGAAGTAGGATGAGGATGAAGAAGAAGAAGAAGAAGAAGGATGAGGATGAAGAAGAAGAAGAAGAAGAAGTAGGATAAGGATGAAGAAGAAGAAGAAGAAGAAGTAGGATGAGGATGAAGAAGAATTCCAGTGCAGCAAAAAGTGTATCTGCAGAGAGCTCCGCTATTTCTGACAGTTCTCTGACAGTTCCTTCACATTTACAGCGGTTGAAACATTGTATCTATTTGTTTCCGAATAAAAACATCTGTATCCTAAATGGAAACAAATAGATACAATGTTTCAACAGCTGTAAATGTGAAGGAACTGTCAGAGAACTGTCAGAAATAGCGGAGCTCTCTGCAGGGACACTTTTTGCCGGCTGTAGAAGGGATGAAAATCGGCCGATCGGGGAAAATTCGATTCGTGCATCCGAAGTTTGCTAATTATCGGATTCGGCGCAAATCGAATTTTTCCTAATATTCGAAACGAATTCCACTTCGCCATGTTCGATTCGCTCATCTCTACTGGCCACGAATATATACGTATATGTGATTTTGCACACTCTATGCCACCCTGTAGCAGTATTTATGCTATAGGGCGGCTGGGAAGTGGTCAAGGAAACCCTAGAATATGTTGATTTATTGCTATACTGTACATACAGGGTTATATAATATGTTCACAAATTATTAAAGCAGAACTCCAGGCAAAAACTTCTTTACATATCCTTGTTGCTGATTTTTTACCTTCACTTAATATGTCATCCATCTTCTGGTTCACGCAGTAGTTGCTCTGAAATAGCCTATTTATTTTCAAATCAAAACGTTAATTATTTTTGGTTTCCTGTATGTAAGACCAGTGACTGCTATGCCTCCTATTCCCCCAGCTACTGGTCCTGGCACATCCCTTCTGTAGTTCTTTCTTTAGGAAACAGTGATGTAATTCAGCCCCACTTGCAGTGGTTGGTAGACCAAGGCTCTCAGACACATTTAACAAATACAGGTCTAGAGAGGAGAGGATATGGTGTAATCTCTGCTGTTACAGCTCCTCCTTGGCAGAGCAGATGCTGTTATCTTTTGAATTACAGAGATGAGGTCATGAAAATTCAGTTAGACTTTTCTCCAAAATGGTAAGGATTTTCAACATTTTATTAACTGTTTAGTGTTTTGTGTAGGGTTGGAGGGGGTGTACTAAGGTAATTTTTTTGCCTATCCCACAGTTCTTTAAAGGTTCAGGAGATAATTTTTTAACCAACATGCTGATAGCCCTTAACCCCTTCACGCCGGATCATCCCGGCGTGAAAAGGAGTTCCTGTGCGGGGAGGTGGGCGGGACGGGGCATGGCTTAGTGTCATGTGGCTGTCGTGACGTCACGGCCGGTCACATGATCGGGAAAGGTCCTGATCGAAACAGTGGAACGGGACCTTTCTGTGAGTACCTCACATGTGTGTACCTCACATGTGTGGGCGCGCGCTCTCAGCACATATGTTTATTGCTACATGAACGCAAATATGCGGCCACTCGGCGTCTAGGCCCAGACGCCAGGAGTCCGCACATTTGCGTGCGGCCGGCGTGAAGGGGTTAAAGTCCAATCCCAACCAGTTTTGGGTAGAATGGAGAAGGAATTGAACCTTTACGAGGTTGGCATTGCTGTCTGTGTCCCTAGTGGGTTACACATATCTGTTTACTCCCTGCCCTCAACCATGGTGATACAAATAGCAACACAAACACTTGTATTAGAGTGGTGAAAACGTAGAACCCCTAACAGGTTTTTATTGCTGTCCATAACTTCACTAGGGAGATCTAACATTACTTCCTGTATATAAGAACGGAACTGTGGTCATCAGAACGGGGCGAGAGGGGTAAGGAAAACAACAAAAACTGACAGAAATTCTATCCTTTCCCTATTTTATTTAAAACTAAACAAATAAATATTCCTGGGGTTAGATTTTAGGTTCAGAAAATGAGCCCAATAAATGTATATAACAATGCAAAATTAAAACTCATTACATTAAAACTGAGTAGAGATAAGCAAATTTAAAAATGACACAAATGTTTCATTTAACTCAAACTGTTCTTTTCCTGAAAAGTGATGTGTTGATTATCCTGGATATGTGCTTACGCAATGGGGAGTAAATAAGGAGAATTGGCAGTTTACAGTCTCTAAATGATTCTCTTGGATATTTGCATACCGGTCTGCTTGAGCTGCCAAAGAATCGGGCAGTCACAATGCATTGGATATATGATTCTCTGGACAAATTCACTTGTTTGTTCAATTGAGTTTCTTATCATTCAGCATTAACTGGATTTGTTAATTTTGTGGTAAATCATGCAACAGGAATTATGTGATTCTCTACTGCAGAGTTTCTCAACTGGGGTTCTGTGGAACACTGAGGTTCCTCCTGGGGTTGCTAGGGGTTCTCTGAGCAATGAGAAATTTCTAACTCCCAGTAACCCCTCATATTAATTATATTTTTATCTGTGTGTAAGGGGGCAGTTTTCCCATTGGTCAACAATGTAAGAGTCTCCTTCTCACAATACCCATTATTGTAAGTGGTCCTTCTCCCAGTGGCCACCAATGTATGGAACCACTACACCAACTACCAATATAAGAAGGTACTTTTCCACTGACCACCATTGTTGGACACAATTTTCACAGTAAGTGTTTCTTTTCTGGACTTTATTATTATTATTGTTTCCATTCATGATTGTTACTGAAATGGAACAGTATTATATAAGCTAGATACACTGAGGTAGGTTTACCAGAACTGGTGCACACAAAATCTGGTGCAGCTATGCATGGTAGCCAATCAGTTTCTAACTTCAGCTTTTTCAATTGAGCTTTGGCAATAAATCCTAGAAGTTGATTGGTTTCTATGCAGAGTTGCCCTAGATTTTGCACTCTTCAGTTTTAGTAAACAAACCCCACTGGGTGTCAAATATGCTAGATATACTACATTCTTTGTGCTTTATGTATCATTTTATTTACAACATACCGACCACACAAATGTCCCATGAGCTATAGATGTAATAATATATCAGGGGTTCCCCCGATATATGAAATTTATTTCAAGGGTTGAGAAAGGCTGATCTACAGATTAGACATTATTTTATGCACATACATAGACATTTTGAAAACCTGTTTTGTTGAATTCATTGCATTCATCCACTTTTTGAACATCCTGTATATGATTATTTCTACCTAGCAGTTTTCGTTTGTCTTCTGTCGGAATCTCTTGACCATAATTACTGTAACTACATGATAATTTATGTATGGGATAGTGGTCTTGGCTCATTGTCATTGTTCCTTGCACAACTTTTTTGAACAAGTCAAATAGTATTTCTCAATAGTTCTCTGTACACACAGGGGTTGAAAACCTTACCCATATGTATAGTCCGGTCATGTAAGTTCAGTTTGGAGGACCTATAATTTGAATGAAAAAATGGACAATGACACCCTGGACCTAGAGGAATCATATTGGCATGGGAGCAGGGGCGGACTGACAACTCATGGGGCCCCCGGGCAATAGGGGATCATGGGGCCCCTGTGTCCTTGCCCAAACTCAAAAAAGCCTATAAAAAAGGTACCAGGGGCATCTCATGGGGCCCCCTACTGACCCTGGGCCCTCAGGCAGTGCCCGAGTTTCCAAATGGTCAGTCCGCCCCTGCATGGGAGGAACAGGACTGCAAGATATCCTGGGTCCATATCAACCTGTCCCAGTCGTGCTCTACTGGTGCTGCAAAGGCAGTGCAAGCCAGCCAGTCTTCAATGTCAGACGACCTGCAGGGAGATTTTGAGAACGTCTATGAAGATGACTGAGCATACTGATCATGCTACAATCTAGCATGATCTGTTTGGCAGTGCATATCTTACAAGTTTGCAAAATTAGTGAGAAAACCACCTGTGTGTTACTGCTTGGAATCTGCTGGGACACCTAATTACAAATATGGGAAATGGACTGGTGGCCTAGCTGCATCCAACATGTAATTTAGAGAGGACACCGAGGGCATAACTCAGCTTCATATAAAATAACTCTTCAACATCCATCTTCCTCTCTCTTCTGCAGGTGCAGGACTGAGTGTAAACTGCATGCTTTCCCACACCCACAGCAAAAAACATGCTGTAGGTAGCAGACGCATTGGGGGGGGGGGTGCCATTGCTTCTTAAAGTGGTTGTAAAGGCAGCTCCTCCCGCACCCACCCCCCTCCCCCCGAGAGGCTCTCTAGGGTCTCTCTTTCCTCACTGGCTGTGAGACACAGCAGCAGGAGGCATTGGCAATGTCAATCACAGCCAGTGATGAGGCAGCGGAGGACAGAATCCAGCCATGCTCTGTGTGTAGACACACAGAGGTGGCTTTGGAGCAAGCATGCACGAGCAGCTTGCTTTGAGGGCACTCGGCATGGGGAAGGGACCAGAAGCGTCGGTGGGGACCCAAGAAGAGGAGGATCAGGGCAGTTCTATGCAAAACCATTGCACACAGTTGTAGCATTATGATGTGGCATTTATAGGGTTAAAACAGGTAGGGAGGAGGTGACATATCGCCTCCTCACTTCCTGTCAAATGCCTCTGAAAAGCAGTCTACAGTGGATCATTTTTTCAGAGGTTTGGCAATGCTAGCTGCATGTCTTGGCAATGTTAGCTTCATGTCTAAATGTAAGACACAATTCACACCTGGGTGTAGTGGAAATGCAGGCAGAATTGCCAAAAAATGTGTGTTGTGCACGTGGTGCCATTGTTTCCATACGACACCCCAAATACAGGTAGCAGTCGTGCACTAAGTGCACGAAAAACGTGAAAAAATGCACACTGCCAAAATGTGGTACCTGAGCTTCTTTGGCTCATTTTTCGTGTGACAGGCAGCCCATTTAAGTCAAAAGGCTGTCATGTGAGAACTGTGCCAAGAGCGTACTAAACCATGCATCATACAACACCTCACTTTGATCAGATGCAACTGAGCCAAGCACACAATCACTGCTCAGTAATCAGTCTAGGCTTTTTGAGGCTTTTTTGCTGAACCTGTACTAGGATGGGTACAGGGTAACTGTGGGATACTCCAACAACAATAAGTAACTTGAGGACCATGAACGATGTTCCCTTTGGGCAACGCTGACTCTAATGCAAGAGGGATAGTAGCAGCATACAGTCAATGGGATCTCTCACACCGGTTAGTACTTGCTAATGTCCTTGGATAATTGGATGCCTCCTTCCGATACCTTTCAGACACCTCTCCTGTGAATTTTTCAGATCAGATCCCCAAAAAGAAGTCCCTCGGTCACCTCCAGCAAACTTCAGCAGAATAGCCCCCCAGCTAATATAGCTTGGTCCTCTATGAGCAATAGATGCATGGCAGGCCTGCCCAAAAGGGCAGCAGCCCTCCAGACTGGGATCTTCTCCTCTAGAGCAAGGACCCCCGTGTTCCAAGTCCCAGGCTATTTATGCTCCCACCCAGCCACCATCTGCACATCACCCCCCAGGGATTGGCTAGTACTTCCTAAATATTCAGCTGCTGATTTAATTTTCCCAGCCCATTATCTTATAGAACTCTCCAGACAGACAAGGGGAAGTAGTCAACCATGCGGCCAGTGCAACAGAGAACACACCAAAATAGTCACATGCAGCTCAACTGATTACAGTGAGCCAAGAAGTAAATTGACCTACGTGAGCACCTATCTTGGAGGGTGCTACATCTGTGCACCACAGTGGGTTGTGATGCTGCACATTGACATGTACACACTTGTATGTTGTAAATGAATCACATAAAGAGCAATCATTTTCTACAAGCCCTTGCATTGAGCCTGAATTGAACAATGCAGATCAACACAGCTCAACAAACCTGGTATGAACAAGTCGTAAATGATGCTGAAAGCATACCCTACCCAGCCCTTCTCATTCTCAGCAACACACAATGGTACCCACTTCTGTGATTTCATATGTGGGTGTGTCCATTCACTATGACTATATGACTAGGATATCTACTATCTAAATTTAATAACCTGTAGTGAAATGAAAATTCAATTGTGCACTAGTCATGGCATTAATATATATATATATATACAGTACATAAATAATATACAGTACAGTATATATATATAAATAGAAATAGAGTGTTTTTATATTAATCAAATCTGACTTGTTATTGTGTGTTTGCTAAATCTGTGTTCTGAGTGTTCCAATGTAGGCTCAAAAAATGGATTCATATTTTACAAGTGTTTACTTCTCGCTGTAACTGCGCTAATGATTTATGTCAGATTACGCTTTGTTTTTACAAAAGAACACATCCCTCAGAGTCCGTCAGTACAATAAAACCTGAAAAAGTGTATCTGTAAACGCAGAGCCATTTGCCAGCAGTTGTTTGAGCAAAACTTTATATCCAGGTCAGGCGTACTGCGTATTTTAACTATAATAAGCTCAATCTTAAACTCCCATTACTAGGTTACTACACAAAACCCAAACAACTTTCCACTGGCTCATCTTAAAGATTTATGTGCTGCTGAAGTCAAAGCACTTTTTAGAGAAGTGTAAAGCTGGGAACTGCATAAAATATTTTTTCCACCTGTAAGAAAAAATAACTATGAGTTATGAATGTATACTTAAACTGTGTTTAATATGAGAACATCTCTGCAATGTTCTCCAAGAATAAATGAACTTTATGATAGATAAAAGCTGAAACATAAGCCATTTTTATGATGGATTAATTTAATGTAACATTAAATATATCAGCCTATGCAAATGCTGTAATCATGCCTTTTTATTATGTCACAAGACCATAAACTGAAGCTCCAGGATACAGGAAAGGGTTTATGGAGGCTTGTGGCTTCAGCAAATAGTCTTTTGGCTGATCTTGTGGGTGCTTTGGGGTAGGGTGCTACAGTATATTGCACAATATAATTCAGGTATGAATGGGGGGAAACAAAACGGGGTTGATTTACTAAAGGCAAAATACTGTTCACTTTGCAAGGGAAATTGCCCCAGAGCTTCGAAAATGAGGTAAAGTTTCAATCACATGCAAGGAAAACAAAAAAAAAGCATTTTTGCTTGTCCAGGATCGGATAATGGAAGCCAGCAGAGCTTCACTCCATTCACCAACTCTGAGCTCCCTTGCAAAGTGCAACTTCCATTGCAAAATGAACAGCTTATTTGTCTTTGGTAAATCAACATTACAAACTGGGTGCAGGATAGTTAGAGAAGACACTGGGGTTAGACAAAATAAACTAATACTTATGTAAAATTTACTTGTGAGCCACTGAGGGATAAATATATATGTGTGTATAAACAATATAATATGTCGCAGGCGTCCTTGCTCACCCTCACGTGGTGTGCAACAGCAAATAACAATAAATAAATAAAGTGGGTGCCGCGCTCTATTAATTGTTTAAAGATAAAAAATGTAATATTAAAAATAAAAAATTAAGAATAAAAATCATTTTTAAAACAATATATAGTAGTCTCTCTCAATATTCACTGTGAATAAACATAAATACACCTTGTGCAAATAATTATATAAATCAAAATGTAATTACAAAATAAAAAAAAAAAATTGAAAAAGGTGGAATAATCCAGCTATGACCTTAAGCTGTATATAAAAGGTCCCATATGCACTGTAATGATATCAAATTTCATATAAATTCAATCCATCCTTCTATTGAACTTATATGAAATTAATGAAATTTGATATCATTACAGTGCATATGGGACCTTTTATGTACAGCTTAAGGTCATAGCTGGATTATTCCACCTTTTTCAATTTTTTATTTTTATTTTGTAATTACAATTTGATTTATATAATTATTTGCACAAGGTGTATTTATGTTTATTCACGGTGAATATTGAGAGAGACTACTATATATTGTTTTAAAAATGATTTTTATTCTTAATTTTTTATTTTTAATATTACATTTTTTATCTTTAAACAATTAATAGAGCGCGGCACCCACTTTATTTATTTATAGACAAAATAAACTGTTAGTTTTTCAAAGAAATTTGCACTTTTTAAGGGAATTTTTCCCAGAGCTTAGTGAATGAGGTGAAGTTCTCCTGGTTTTCATCATCCAATCATGTGCAAGAAAAAAATGCAGTTTTTCTATTTTCCTTGCATGTGCCTGGGTATTCTTTACAAAGTGAAATTTTACCATATTCAGTAAATTTCCTTGCAAAGCACAATGTCCCTTGCACGTGAACACCCTACTTGCCCTTAGTAAATCATTCCCACTGTTAAGGGGCGTCCCTAGGGTTGGTGTCACCCAGTGTCGGAACACTTGGTGACACCCCCTCCGACGATCTCTGCAGGATGGATCGGATCTGCGGATTGAGCATAATGGATCAGATTCTGATCCATTATCCTCCCCACTCTGCAGATCCAATCCATCCTGCAGGGATTGTTGGCTTGCAACCTATACGGGGTTAACTGATCTCTCCACAAGGTCCATGAAAAGGTAAGTTTTAAAGCAAACCGACCTTCTTTCTCCCCCCTCTCTCTTTGTCCTTTTTCTCCCCCCCCCCATCTCTCTCTCTGCCATCTTTATCCCTCCCTCTCTCTCTGCCCTCTTTCTCCCCCCTCTCTCTCTCTCTCTGCCCTCTTCCCCCCCGTGCCCTCTTTCTCCCCCCCTCTCTCTCTGCCCTCTTTCTCTGCCCTCCCCCCCCCTCTCGCTCTCTCTGCCCTTTCCCCCCTCTCTGCTCTCTCCCCCCCTCTCTCTCTCTGCCCCTTTCTCCCCCCTCTCTCTCTCTCTGCTCTCTCTCCCCCCCCCTCTCTCTCTCTTTCTGCCCTCTCCCCCCCCGCCCTCTCCCCCCTCCACTCTCTCTGCCTTCTTTCTCCCCTCTCTCTCTCTCTCTCTCTCTCTGCCCTCTCCCCCCCTCTCTGCCCTCTTTCTCCCCCCCCCCTCTCCCCTGTCTCTCTCTCCCCTACCTACTACATGAAGCTGCAGTGCTGTCACCAGGGTCGGGGGATTACATACTTACCTGCTTCATACTCTGCCCTCCCCTCCAGCTCTATGACTTCAGCAATCGTGGCAGGGATGTGGACTCGCCCCTCTGCTGAAGCTCTGAGGAGGAGATGTGTCCAAAGTGCCTACCTCACTGTCCATCCCCTCAATGCTTGCTTATTTCAGCAGCGACATATACAGGGACGGACTGAGCCTCTCATGGGGCCCTGTAGTGAACCTAGGCCCTCGGGCAGTGCCCGAGCACCAGAATGGTCAGTCCATCCCTGGTGGAGTGGGTCCGGTGTCACGCCGTGCAAAAAGTGTCACCCGGTGTGGCGCACACCCCCACACCTGCCTAGGGACGCCCCTGCCACTGTTACAATGTATAAGACTGTGTGGGTTAACAGAGGGGAATTGAAACCAACTGTAGTGCTTACCACCAGAGCTGCTGTTGTTCGGGTCACTTGTTCCCAATTCTAATGGCTGAAGAAGGAGGATTTATTTGGGATATGCACAGAATGAGGCCACAACAGCAAAACCGGCAATAGCAGCAAACAGTAACAAAATAAAACAAATTTGAACAATACAACAAAACAATGAGAGGACCAAGTATTTCCGTACCTGAATCTTAAACCAAGGGGAGGGATCCTAACTAAAGGTGGTACTTGCCTACAAGTTGAAAGTCCCTTAAGTCTCTCAAAAACCCCTCCCAATTAGCTAGTGTGATATTGGATGTTAAGGCCCTTTGTTGGAGCATTCAGGCCTATTTGTATCCCACAGTAAATAGCATAAATTCACAAACTATGTTCCAAGTTAGGGTGGTGCTATCCTGTTAGGTGGAGATCAGAAAGGTTGTTGCTTGGCCTCTCCTCCAGAGCCCTGTCATGGTGCCCATGTACTATCTCTCCACTCACTTTACTTGAGGCTGGGGAAAGGGAATTAACTGTTGCACTGGGAGGGCAGCGGTGACAGCTCAATACATGCGGTTATAGTCCAGGAAGTGCCACACACCCTTCATCAACTCTCTCATATTTTATCTAGGTATACAGTATTAAAAAGATTTTTTTTTACATTTTCTGTAGAAAGTAAATTTTACAGAAATGATTATACCACTCATCCTTATTTTTATTATTATTTTGTAAACTTTTGAAATTAAAACTCCACAGTCTCCTTCGATGCCGACTTTGTTTAAAATTATTGCTGATGTGAGACAGATGGAATACTTGACCGCTCTACATGCCTGTACGATTGCTGTGTTTGAGGCAGTGTGGCACCCATGGGATAATTTTACCTCTTCTCACCTTTCTCCAAATGTACAGTTCTAATGGTCTCCCCACTGTTACTCTGTGACATTATATGTTTTGTAACCATGCAGATTTTTACCATCGATGTGCTCTTTTTTTTCCTCTTTGCTCTTTCAAATGTGCTGTTTGTATATATATGTGAAAACCAATAAAAATTGTTAATCACAAAAAACTCCACAGTCACACCGGTCAATTATGTAACTAAAACCTGGTGCAGCAAGCTAGGTGTCTTTCTATGTCACTTTCTTGGGCAACAAGAGTACTTCTGTGATATTATTAATGCAAGAAAGTATAAGGATTTCACACCATTTAAATCAAATCCAAAATTACCAGTGTTAGCCATAAAACCTCTTTATTTATTGTTAATTGAGGGACACAGGATTATAAGTCTTAGACATGTGGGTTATACAGCTGTCTTCTGGAGGTTTGGACACTGGCAAAACAAAAAACCTTTGGTCACCCCCTATAACACTGCCTTCAACCACCATGCTAGTGTCTGAGGAGGCTGGACAACTTTTCTTCAGCTCTTATCTAGAAAATAATAGTTATAATTTTATTATTTTGTTCTCTTCCATAAAGATACTTATTACACTATGGATATATTTTTTGATAAATTCATACAGGACGTCACATAACTTATCATTTCATAACAGCTATCTGAATTAGTGTATCTTTCTCACCAGCTTTGGAGGCCATACCAAGACCATGCTGGACCAAGGATTATGGGGCTTGCCTGGAATGTGACTTACAGGCAACTGGCTCTGCTTTTTGGCCCTATTCAATACAGTGTTAAATAGCCACAGAGTGCTCTTCAGGTCAAGAGCCATGGCTCTGAACACTCATTCTAATGCAGTTGCAGAATCTAGTATGGCATTATACAACTGTTTGGTGTTTTTCCTCAACTGAACACTGAGAGTTATGCACTTGATGGATTTGCCTTCTCGTTGCAAGAAAACATCCATCTTGGCTAATCCTGCACCTTGGATGATCAGTAGATAAAACTCTGTATTATTATCTGCTAGTACTCTTCTTCTTGCTGAGATACTGTACATCCACAAGCCTTTTTTAGGACCATAAGTAATCCCTTTTCTGGTTCCCTTTAACACTTTTTATTTCAAGAACTTTTAGGTGGATTCCCAACCCTTATTCCTCTGTGGTGGATTCTCCTCCTTTACAGATACAAATTGATAATTATTATACAGTTATTATTATTATACAGTATTTATAAAGCGCCAATAGTTCACTCAGCGCTGTACATTACAAAGGGGGACAGAACATGTGACAGAACAATACCAATACAATGCAAAACATGAGGGGATCGAGGGCCCTGCTCTTTCGAGCTTACAATCTAGAAGGGACGGGATAGTGGTACAGGAGGAGATAGCTGTGGGGGATGGAGTGGTAGGAAGAGTGGAGGAGGTCGGTCAAGTTAGCAGGGGGTAGGCTTCCCTGAAGAGATGGGTTTTCAGGGTGCGCCTAAAGGAGAGGAGAGTAGGTGATAATCTGATGGGTTTGGGAAGGGAGTTCCAGAGGATGGGTGACACCCTGGAGAAGTCCTGGAGGCGGGCATGGGAGGAGGAGACCAGGGAACTAGAGAGAAGGAGGTCTTGTGAGGAGCGGAGTGTGCGTGCTGGGTGGTACTTGGATATTAGGTCGGTGATGTATATCGGGGCAGTATGGTGGACAGCTTTGTACGTCAGTGTTAGGATTTTAAATTTGATCCGTTACGCATTCGGAAGCCAGTGGAGGGATTGGCAGAGGGGGGTGGTGGAAACGGAGTGGTTGGAAAGGTGAATGAGTCTGGCAGCCATATTCAGGATCAACTGAAGCGGGGATAGCCAGCGGTGAGGCAGGCCAGTGAGGAGGGAGTTGCAGTAGTCGAGTCGTGATATGATGAGGGAGTGGATGAGCTGTTTAGTGGTTTCTGGGGTTAGGAACGTGCGGATTTTGGCGATGTTGCGTGATTTTTCTACTTGATCAGGCAGGTTTTAATGTGACCATCACATCCCTGCAGTGCCTTTAAGTGTAAAGAGCAAGGATTCCTTCTCTTTATTCATTTTCCTCCTGCTCAGAGAACTTATACAGTATATCCATGTCTATCTCCTTTGAAGATAGCTTTCCTACATAAGAACATGCCTTTTTTGTTATTGAATGTCCTGTCTATGATTTTATGGTTTTAGGTACTCCACCTAATCTCTAGCAAACTACTACTTGCTTCATATCCTGAAGATTAACTGTGACGGGCGCAGCGTCAGACCCCAAATCTTCTCACCAAACTCGTGACCGAAGGACTAGCCAATCTAAAACCGTGATGTCACATGCGTAACAATGCCACACCCAGCTGCACCCTGCACACCGATTTTCCAGCTAATTGGACCACAATCGACGCACCGGCAGCCTGAATGTGATTGTTACTGGGTCAGGTTAATTACACAATTAACCCTTCACACTGCTACCACTTCCTTTTTATACAGAGAAAGAGGAAACTCAGCAATACACTAGGATGATTGGTTAACCGTCAGTATCCTGCTATCTCTACAGACAGGTTATACAGAGGGTTAAACACTCATAGGTAGCGCTCTTCAGCGGCAGGGATTCATAAGTTACATTGAGGAGCTATAGAAACAGTTCAACACTTTTAGAAAGTAAGATTTATTACCAAAAGGTCAAAAGGGTGCAGTAAAAATATTTACAGAAAGAAGATGTAACCAATATATATATATATATATATATATATATATATATATATATATATATATACAGAGCACAACAGCACAGCAAACAGATAACAGAAAGAAGTTTAGGTATATATGTACTTGCCAAATAAATGCCTGGGGTTAAGCAGTTTCAAGTCTGATGAGCTAAAAAGGGATTTCTGGTCTCGCACTCAGTTTCGTTGGTACAGCGCGATTCTCCTTTGCTGTCGGTCGGCTAGATGGTCAAAACGCCGAAAGTCCTCACTTCTCTGACTACACACAAAGCATAACAGCTTCTTTTTCTACTCAAAATCAATGGGGTGTCTCTTCCCACAAGGGACAAGCCAAGCCTTATTTGGCAAAGAATTGTTAGGCAGGGGCTCAGCATCAAAGCTGATTGCATTCCTGAGGGAGGGGGAATGAGGGGATCACATTAAGACTTCTTAATGCAGTGAGAGCCGTGCCTGGCTCTTGTATGCACGATTGTGACACTAACCTTGTCTGTCCTAGGTTTCTTCCAAGGGTTTGGTTGACAGGCTGAAACCTTTACCCAAGTAAATGCTTTCACTGACCAACTTCACTGCTAGACTAAGTTACTTCCTGTTAGCAAATTGTCATTACACCTCCTTTTTTCCTTAAAGTTATTCTAAATGCAAAATTTTTGTCTTCTAAAAAACAAACATGTTATGCTTACCTGCTCTATGCAATGATTTTGCACAGAGCAGCCCCAAA
Organism: Staurois parvus; assembly: GCF_062004578.1. Classification (NCBI taxonomy): domain Eukaryota; kingdom Metazoa; phylum Chordata; class Amphibia; order Anura; family Ranidae; genus Staurois; species Staurois parvus. The sequence continues at coordinate 4,518,624 of NW_028317800.1, read as the reverse complement.
CCTCTTCTTCTGAGGTCCTCCGCCAGCGCTCCTGGCCTCTCCCTCCTGCCGGCTGCCTCCAGCTGCTTGCTATGGGAGCACTCGGGCGTGGGCACTCCTGAGTGTGCTCTTTGTGTCCATTGAAGGGGGTGCAGTGGTGAGCTGTGCATGAGGGTTACAGAGATGTGCTGCAAACAGGAAGTGCAGAAATGAGCAGAGGATGGCAAGTGCAGAGGTGTGGTATAAACAGGGGGGCAGAAATGAGTTATGGACAGGAAGCGCAGAGGTGAGCTTTGAAGGGGTGCAGAGATGAGTTGTGGACAGGTGGTGCAAAGGTGAGATTTTGACGAGGATGCAGAGGTGAATGATGGGGTTTTTTTTAGTATATTTTCTGGGGAAAAGGTTTTACTGGACAGCACTGGACACCATAACATACAGAATTCAGTGGTCAAGAGTATGTAATGCAGTGGTTAAGAATTTGTAACGTACCTTCTACATTACATACTCCTGACTGCCATACTCCGTATGTTACAAACCCCTTAGTGCCGGTTCACATATATGCGGATAGGATATGGTTGGAACTCCATCCAATCCGTATGACGTGAAATAACATTGCTACATATGTCTGGTGCACTGGCAGTGTGGATTCGGTGCAGATTGAAAAAGAGTCATGTCCAATTTCTGAACAGTTCCATCTGATTCAGGTGCGGGCTACAGGCTATTGACTTCTATGGGAACTGTTTATAAACCACATATGTCATCAGTTGTGAACAGGATAACAGAATGTATGGTAGGTGGAGGCTCTTTAAGAATCAATTTAAAGAACTAGGCTGCAAGTTGAAGGGAAGGACCTCCAAGGTGATATTCTCTGAAATATTACCTGTCCCATGTGTAACTCAGGAAAGACAGGGAGATTACAGAACTGAATGCATGGCTGAAGACCTGGTGAAAGAGGGAAGGATTTGGGTTTCTAGAGCACTGGGCTGACTTTTCATTGGGGTGCAACCTACATGCTAGAGATAGTTTGCACCTAAATGGAAGGGGGTCTGCTGTGCTGGGAGAGAGGTTTATGGGATGGCTGGAGGAGTATTTAAACTGGGATCAAGGGGGAGGGAGAATTAGATTATATTGGGGCAGAGAGATCAGACAGGGGTCAGTCCCTATTGATGGGTGGAATGAGGAAAGATGGGGGGAGGGCTATGGCAAATGTAAAGAAGGTTCCTATGTTGCAATTGGTACCATTTGTTCCCATTGGAATTGGTACCATTTGTACGAAAATAAAAAATATGCAAAATACGCGTGCACAAGGTGTCAATTGGTTAAAGTTTTTGTTTACCAATGCCAGAAGTCTACCAAGCAAAATAGGTGAGTTGGGAGCTTTGGTGCATGAAGAGAATTATGATTTAATTGGTATTGCTGAATTTTAGCTTCATTCTTCACATGACTGGGCCAGAAATTGACTGGAGTAATGGCACTGCAGGAACAGTTAAAGGGCATAAATTTATAAACCTACTATGGGACAATTTTATGGTACAGTTCACAGAGGCCCCAACTAGGAATGATGCTTTGCTGGACCTGGTAATCTCAAACCATGTAGAGCTTATTACTAATGTCCATATAAAAGAACATTTGGGTAGCAGTGAACATAACATGATTAACATGATGAGGATTAATGTTGGTAAATGTAAGCAAATGCACTTGGGGGCTAAGAATATGCATGCATCATATATACTGGGGGGGGGGGTACAACTGGGGGAATCAATGGTGGAGAAGGATCTGGGGGTTCTGGTAGATCACAAGCTTAATAATGGCATGCAATGCCAAGCTGCGGTTTCTAAAGCGAGCAACATTCTACCTTGTATTAAAAGAGGTATAGACTCCAGAGAGAGAGATATAATTTTACCCCCTGTACAAATCATTAGTAAGACCTCATCTGGAATATGCAGTTCAATTTTGGGCACCAATTCACAAAAATAACATTGGAAACTGGAGAAAGTACAGAGAAGGGCAACCAAACTGATAAGAGGCATGGAGGAGATCAGCTATGAGGAAAGATTAGAGGAACTGAATTTATTCTCTCTTGAGAAGAGGAGATTAAGGGGGGATATGATCAACATGTATAAATACATCAGTGCTTCATATAGTGAACTCCATGTAGAGTTATTCACCCTGAGGTCATCACAGAGGACAAGGGGGCACTCCTTACATCTGGAGGAAAAGAAATCTAATCTCCAGATACGGAAAGGTTTCTTCACAGTAAGAGCTGTGAAAATGTGGAACAGACTCCCTCAAGAGTTGATTCTGGCCAACTCAGTGGATTGCTTTACAAAAAGGCTTGGATTCTTCCTAGATACACAGAATATAACTGGATACTAACATTTATAGGTAAAGTTGATCCAGGGAATATCTGATTGCCCCTCAGGGGATCAGGAAGGAATTTTTCCCCCAGCAGGAGCAAAGTGGATCATGCTTTGCTGGGTTTTTTTTTTCCTTCCTCTGGATCAACTGTGGGTCTAGGATTATAACTTTTTTTTATGATTGAACTGGATGGACTTTTTTTTTCAGCCAGACTAACTATGTAACAATGTAAGGTTAGAATCTTGACCTGAACCTGATGTAAATGTGCCCTGAACTGCTGAACAACTATCAATTAACTTTGAAAACTGAATTTCAATCCGCACCACACATGTGTGAATCCACACTTACTATTGTACAATACACACCAGGGGCAGACTGACCATTGGAGCACTAAGGCACTGCCCGAGGGCCCGGGGTCAGTAGGGGGCCCCATGAAATGTCCCTGGTACCTTTTTATAGGCTTCTTTGGGTGTGCTTTGAGTGTGGGCAAGGACACAGGGGCCCCATGATCCCCTATTGCCTGGGGGCCCCATGAGTTGTCAGTCTGCCCCTGTTACACACTGATAGCTACTGGTCTGAACTCCTGAGTTCTGTATGAAGGGGTGTACGTTAAATATTTTTGAGCACTGCACTCTTTACACTGGGCTGTATATGACATACTTCTAGCCCTACACTCTTTATTTAAGGATTACCATTCATCCCAACTTCCCAGGAACAGTCCCTATTGCGAGGGGTCTATCACCCGGAAACAGATGTTAGTGGCATCATTCCAGGGAGCCTGGCAGCAGAGCATAAACCTGGCAGCACAGCATAAACCTTGCAGCGCGCACATGCCAGTTGTGCAAGTTTCAATTGAAAATAGCACCCCTGGACAATCTGCGATGCTGCACACACCCAGGCAACTCTAGAGATGCTAGTTTGGATTGAAGCTTGCACAGTGCAACTGTTGAATTGGCGACTGCTGACAATTCTTTCTTTTACATTCAGCTGTCAGTGGGGAATCCCGCTGACAGCTGAAACATTACTGCATGGTTTTCACTACTAAAATATCGCATGACTTGATAAAATAACTCATGCAGTACTTTAGTAGCAATTTCTAGTGAATTCAAATTTTTTTTTAAATGCTGTGCGGTATCCTACCGCATACTTGGATGTGGTAAGATACTGCTTAGTGAATTGTGCCCAGTGAGCTTCTCACCGGGCCCCCTACTGACCCTGTACCTTCAGGTAATGCCCAAATGCCCGAATGGTCAGTCCGCCCCTACTTGCAGCTGACTTACGACTTCC
>NW_028317800.1:4185000-4210000 GCF_062004578.1 Staurois parvus | reverse complement strand
AATTCAGTGTTTGGGGGTCGTCTGACCAACTGTCTCCGCCCACTAGACCCAAAAAGAACAATCTTACTTTCATCAGTCCACAAAATGTTGCACCATTTCTCTTTAAGCCAGTCAATGTGCTCTTTGGCAAATTGTAACCTCTTCAGCACATGTCTTTTTTTCAACAGTGGGACTTTGCGGGGGCTTCTTGCAGATAGCTTGGCTTCACATAGGCGTCTTCTAATTGTAACAGTACTCACAGGTAACTTTAGACCTTCTTTGATCTTCCTGGAGCTGATTGTTGGCTGAGTCCTTGCCATTTTGGCTATTCTTCTATCCATTTGAATGGTAGTTTTTCGCTTTCTTCCACATCTTTCAGGCTTTGGTTGCCATTTTAAAGCATTTGTGATCATTTTAGCTGAGCAGCCTATCATTTTCTGCACTTCTTTATATGTTTTCCCCTCTCCAATCAACTTTTTAATCAAGGTACACTGTTCTTCTGAACAATGTCTGGAACGACCAAATTTCCTCAGAATTTGAGAGAAATGCACTGTAACCAGCATGTACAACATTTGCTACCTTCCTTCCTTAAATAAGGGCAATAATTGCCACCTGTTTTTCAAAGAATGAATGACCTCACTAATAGAACTCCACACTGCTATTATTTTGAGCATGCCCCTTTCAATTAGTGATTCAATTACACAGAATCAGCAGCATGCATGTCATGACTGTTGGATTTCTATTACTCTACTACATCTGCTAGTAAATTATTTGCCATGTAGAAATATCATTTCTACCAAAAACAGTGATTGATCAGGTTAGTGATGTCCGACTGCTATTATTTTGAACACAACTGCGCGCGCGCGCACACACACACACACACACACACACACACACACACACACACACACACACACACTTTGACACCGGCACAATTAGGTTTTTTTCCAGGTATTTACCAAAACATATTCAAGCTATAGTTATATAATGGATATGAGCTGAAAGTGCACACTCTCAGGTTTAATTTGAGGGTATGTACAGCCAAATTGGAGGAAGGGTTTAGGAATTACAGCTCTTAAGGTGTAGCCATCCCCTCTATTTCAAGGGACCAAAAGTAATTGGAAAATTGAATCAAAAGCTGTTTCATGGCCAGGTGTGGGCTACTCCTTCCTTATTTCTTTATCAGTTAAGCAGGTAAAAGGTCTGGAGTTGATTCTAAGTGTGGTATTTGCATTTGGAATCTATTGCTGTAAATCTACATCATGCGTTCAGAGGAACGGTCCATGCAAGTGATCCATTCTAGAACTATAGCTTGAATATGTTTTGGTGCATACCAAATTAAAAAAAAAAAAAAAAAAAAAAAAAGAAGAAGAATTAAAAAAAAAGTGTGCCTTCGTCCAAATATATATGGACCCAACTGTACACACACACACACACTTCCAAAATTTTTACAAAACAGTTGTATAGAACATTTGTTTAGCTCATTACATGAAAGCAAGGTTAATAATATAACTTAGATTACAAAATCTTCAGTTTTACTCAAATTAGTTGGTGCAAAAATGAATACACCCCACAACAAAAACTACTACATCTAGTATTTTTTATGACCTCCACGATTTGTAAGGACAGCACCAAGTCCTCTAGGCATGGAATGAACAAGTTGGTGACATATTGCAACATCTATCTTTTTCTATTCTTCAAGAACGACCTCTTTTAGAGTCTGGATGGAGAGTGATGCTCAACGTCTCTTCAGTCTTCCCCATCGGTGTTCGATTGGGTTCAAATCAGGAGACATACTTGGCCACTAAATCCCTTTTACCCTGTTCTTCAGAAATGCAACAGTGGCCTTAGATGTGTGTTTTGGATCATTGTCATGTTGGAAAAGTGCACAACGGCCAAGGGCATGGAGTGTTGGTAGCATATTCTCTTTCAATATAGAGCAGTACATATGTGAATTCATGATACCATCAATGAAATTCCGCAGTCATGCAGCCCCACAGAAGGACACTGCCACCATGTTTCACTGTAGGCACCATGCATTTTTCTTTGTACTCCTCACCTTTGCGACATCATACAGTTTTGAAGCCATCAGTTCCAAAAACATTTATCTTGGTCTCATAACTCCAGTACAGAGTCCCAGTAGCCTTTTTCAACATGAGCCCTGGCAAATTCTAGGTGGGCTTTTCTGTGCATGGGCTTTAGGAGAGGCTTCCTTAGTGGACGACACCCGTGAATGCCATTCCTCTGCAGTGTACGCCATATTGTGTCACGGGAAACAATCACCCCAGTTTGGCTTTCTACTTCTTTAGCCAACTTCAGTGAACTTGCACGGTGATTTTCTTCAACCCTTCTCATCAGAAGACGCTCTGGTCAAGGTGATCATGTCCGTGGATGGCCTGGACATCACTGAGATGGTTGCAGTTCCATCTGTAGGTTTTGTATCACTTTTGCTACAGTATTCTGACTGATAAGTAAAGCTTTGATAATTTCTTTACACAAAGGCTACAAAGAGGTCATCTTCCTTCTCAGGCCTTGTGACATTTCTCTTACGTGTGGTGCCATTGCTGACAGCATGAAATGGGAAGGGGTTTGTTAATGCACTTATCAACTGTCAGCTGGACACCTGTTTAATGAATAATTAGACTTACCTGTAGTTGAATTCTTGTTAATTAGGATTTAGTTGTCTAAAATTTAGCTTTGCTCCTAAGACTTTCATTGGGGTGTATTCATTTTTGCAACATGGTCTTGAATGAATTTGTTAGGATAAATACTTTGTGTTTGCAAATTAACAAATTGTGTTTGCAATCAATGGCCGGCATTTGTGGGAGTATTTTGTAGTATAGTGTCCCATAGAAAATGTTGATTCTGAAAGGAAAGTAAAGGTTTTCTGCCAAATCTGTTTAGGTGTACTCATTTATGCTGAGCACTGTATATGTACATATGATCTGCAAAGCATTCACAACACTAATATGATACAAAAGGTAAAATGTTATTGCTGGGAATAGAAGTGGAAAAAAAAAAAAAAAAAAAAAAAAAAACAGTGGATCTTCTTTTCAACAGTGCCTACAGATAAAGAGGATACACTTGAACAAACAATACAGAAATATGATATGGACAGTCTTATCTAAAGTGATGAAAACTTTGATTTGTGACATGAAAAATGTACACCTTTCTGGCTACCACCACTTCAAATCCATAAAATTAGAATCAGTAGTTCCAGATTAGAACCTCCATGAGCATGCAGATGGTACTGTAATGTAAATAATCTACAAGGGTCATAGACTTTAAACAATTATTACTTTTTCCAGCACTGGCTGGCCAAAGCAAATTCAGCCTAATAGCGGACTGATGCTAAGAAGTCCCCAAGAACCCCCAAATCACATTGCAGGATCTGGAGGGAACTCATGCAAGAGTTGGTGTCAAAGTGCATGTATCTACAATCAGAAAGACTACCCCTATTTAACCTGCATGGGAGGTGTTTGGGTTTTAAAACAAACAGTTCTTGCTAGGAAACCTACACATAGGTTGAACTGGATGGACGGGTGTCTTTATTCAACCTTACCAAACTACGCAGCTATGTCAGAAGTGGTAACCTCCAGGGCTTTTTTTTCAGCTGGAACTTGGAACTCCGTTCCACAAACTCTGGCTCAGGCCCTCTGCTCACCACCACAGCTAGTCTCCCAATGACTCCCACAGATCTGATTGCAGGATGGGGACAAGAGAGATGCAGGTGCCCGGGGTGCAGTGTGGATGCCTACACCCCCAATGGATGACCTCTCTGCAAGTGAGAAAGGCATAGCCACCTACAGTGTATGGGGAGGTACTAGAACGGCTGGGTGCATCAGCTTAATACAGCAACAAAAGAAAGACATGTGAAAGATGCACTGTGTGTAGCACACCCCTGAACTATGTACATAGCGCACCCCTGAACTCTGCACTGTGTCACCCTCCTCCACCAATCCCCAAACTATGCACTCTGTACATAATGCACTCCTGGTATTTATACCCCATTAAGATTCTTAAAAACTCAAGGTTTATTACCTTCCCTTTCTATATCCAAAATGAAAAAAAAAAAAAAACAAAACATTGCCAATAGTTCTACTTTAAAAAGACTGGTGGGCAGTTACACAAAACAGCTACAAATCAATTCTACTAAAAAGGGGCAATACCATTTTCTGAGGTGTGTATTTACGAAGGGTTTATTTGATCCACTTTACATTACATCAGTTATTTCTTTTTTTTATTTAGGTATATAGCATTAATCTATTGCGGTTTGAATGAAGATCTAATGTTTGCTGATTCACATATTCTGACAAAGTCAACAATTTCCAAGTGGTGTACTTTTTCACATGAATGTATACACACACAAAGTATGGGTATAAAAGGATATCCAACAATTAAGGTTATGCGAGACAGATGTATCAAACCAAACATATTACCATTTACCTATTTCAAAGAAGCACAGACTATAATCAAAAAGTACCAAAAACACCACAACATAATAGTATAAGAAGCTGTACCTCACTGCTTTCTAAGAATTGTCTAAGATCTGGATCTTGCAAGAGGGTTGGATGTTTGACTGTTCGTTGAAGATATCTAGATATCGAAAAACAGAATACAAAATCTTAAAATGCATGCTTCAAGGTCCAAAGCTCTGTGAAACTAAAGTAATGTTCTTACCGCCAGAAATGATGAGGGCTTAAAAAAGGCAAAACTTTTTTTTTTCTTCATTTTGGATAGCGTAAGGGAGGGTTATAATCCCTACAATGTTAACCCCTGCTATTTATGTCCCATTGGGGAGATTTCCCTTCACTTCAACTGCCAAAACAGGAAGTAAAAAGGAAATGCCTCTACAGTGAAGGGACCCAGGGTCACCAGAACAACTGTCCTTTTGGAAGATATCCCCACGATTCCTGTTCTGAGAACAAACCTACATTTGTGAATTTTTGACTTTCACTTTCAGTGAATCCCTGCTATGGAGATTCACTCACTTTATAAGTGAAGACAGTTGTTCTAGTCCCTCTCCACTCTATACAAAACTAAAAAAAAAGTTTTGTCTTTAGTTATACTTTAAAGGTCAAGCTCAAAGTATTTCTACATGCAAAGACCCTGCTTTACAAAACGCAAAATTAACCGTAGCAACCAGTTAAAAATCATTACTTTGTTACTGTTCTAAAATGATAAAAACTGAAATCAGAAAGGATTTCTGCATATGCCCAACACTTCTGCTTCACTAAAAACAAGGTCCTCTTACTACATCAGACCTTCCATCACAACAGAGCAGTGAAATTAAACAAAAAAAAAAAAGGGAGAAGAGGTAAGGCAATATACATTCAGATTCCACCCAACTCACGCATGTCACAGTTTTTCCCACTGGATCTTGGGAACACCAAGTATCTGAGATTTTGTAAAAAGATGCTTCTGGACTGTGCAAGAGCATCTCCTCATGGCGTTGGGTATCCTCAATAATCCAAGGATCTCCCTGGAAGAGCGGAGAGGTTTTTCCCCGCCTAGGTGATATGGGCAGAAGCCAGGTGGAAGGCAAGTATATTTTCTAACTTCTTCACAAGTTTTTTTAATTATTTTTTTTATCAAGTATGATGTGGTCTATTGCCATGAGGGTGAGTAACAAGCTGTATTAAGTGGACCTTGGCTTTTTAGTGCAGACCATGCTTTAATTACAAAAATATTTTGGAAAATCAACCAATATTATCTAGTATAAGAGTCAATGATACACTGAAGTCACATAATAAAAAGATGGAAGGGATTCTTTGGAATTCTTTTCAGAAGAAAAACAAAGAATTAGAAATAATTTTATTAAGAAGCATGTGAAATATTGGGCGTGGAAAACATAGCTTCAAATATGGGTCACCACACAATACCTTTCTAAGGCAGCTCTTCTTTTCTCAACAAATTCATTAGATGAAGAGTCTTCTTTTCCCACTTTAACTTTAGTCATTCCTTAGGAACACAACAAAAACATAATATATGTATGCCATCCTTGTGCACCAGGGAAGCATCATTGCTGAAAAGAACCATCATCTCATCTGATTGTGCCTTCGCGTAGCAAAAATTGCATAAGCAATGTGAAAATCATAACTATTACTAAAAACAGAGGTTTTCAGTCTGCCAACATAGTGGGACATTAAGGTCACAAACATGTTTTATGTAGTACTAAAATAACAATATTTTAATTATTAAATAACACAGTAATAATTTTAGTTTAGAGCAGGGTTGTCCATCCTTTTGAAGAGCAAGGTTTACTTAAAGCGGAGTTCCAGTGAAAAAAAAAAAAAAAATAAAGTCAGCAGCTACAAAATCGTAGCTGCTGACTTTTAAAAAAAATGGACACTTACCTATCCCTTGATCCCATGGTGGCCCCTTCGCAGATAATTTCACCAGCTGCCCGGTGCCGGCATCTTCATTGTGGGTACTCGGCTGTGACAGCTTGCAGTTTCACAGCCGGGTGCCCACTGTGTATGTAGCACTGTGCTTTGTGAATGGTCCTGTAGTCTTCTGGAACCTGTCACATGTCCCAGAAGACTACGGGGGGAGAGAGGGGATGTGAGGGTGGAGGACAACTTCCACTTCCCTAGGCGATCGCAGCAGAAGTGGGAGCGCCAACCCTAGCGGGGAGTGGGGAACCAGTCCTTAAAGCGGAACTTCCCCTTTTGGGTGGAGATCTGCTTTAAGTGACCGTTTAAGTCCGTTTACATCTGCCACTCCATACAGGTGAATTAGGGGCCACCTGAAAAATAGACAGACGGACCTGATTGGACCGATCATGTGAAAAGGGCCTAAGGCTGCTTTCACACTGATGCGCTGTGATTTACCCACACTGCAGGTGCAGCACAGTGCACATGTGGCTTTTCTGAGGGTTAGCTACACTTTGCCATAGACTTCTATTATATCCTGTAGGTGTGGTGCACTTTCTGAAAGCACACCAAAACTTCTTCATTCACTAAAACGCACAGATAACAACAGGAGTCTATGGCTCAGCGCAGGTAACCAGCAGGTAAACACTGTGGTGCACCTGCAGATCAGTTTGAAAGCAGCCTAGTAACCACTGCAGAAGAGATATGCCCATATACCCTCACTGGCCACTTTATTAGGTACAGCTTGCTAGTGCCAAGAAAATATACCCCACCATTACACCACCACCAGCCTGAACCATTGATACAAGGCAGGGTGGATCCATGCTGTCGCCAAATTCTGACCCTGCTATCTGAATGTCGTAGTTGAAATCGAATGCCCATTCTCCTCTGACCTCAACAAGGCATTTTTGTCCACACAACTTCTGTTCACTGGATATTTTCTCTTTTTCGGATCATTCTTTGTAAACCCTAGAGATGGTTAGGTGTGAAACCCCAGTAGATCAGCAGGTTTTGAAATATTTAGACCAGCTCATTTGTCACCAAAAACCATGCCATGTTCAAAGTCCCTTAAATCCCCCTTTTTCCCTCCATTCTGATGCCCAGTTTGATCTTCAGCAATTCAGCTTCACCACGTCTAGATGCCTAAATGCATCGGGCTTCTTCCATGTGATTGGCTAATTTGCAATTTGTGTTACCAAGCAAATGAACAGGTGTACCTAATAAAAGTGGCCAGTGAGTGTATACACTGATTTTAGAATATAAACTGACCTTTAAAAATAATTTTCCATTCAGAAATCTCCCTTTCAACAGGTATTGCCATCTATTGCTGTCCCAGGCAGAGTGGATTAGTATACTGCGCCTGTGACAGGAGCCGGTGCCATACAGGAAGCATCAACTTATGTGGCTCTGCTCCCTCCCCAGCTGTTCTTCCTCTAGCACTGGCTCCATTCAGAACACGGATGTTCTGGGATGTCGTGTCGAGAACCCGCGATCTGGGCTTGCCAACTTGCCATCCCAGAGCATTGTGTTAACTTGGTATACTGTGGTATAAGTTATAATAGGTACCATTCACATCACTTGTGTTGTGCTGACACCTGATATAGGCTTTGATGCTCTGCTATTCATTGTGAATGATACACCAACATGCCTTCAAGAACGTGCACTGCTCTAGATCCTCATTTTGAGGTGTATTTCAGTTTATTCAGAGAAGCACGCGGCAAAGGGCGTCAATGCTCAACAATGAATGCATTGCAGCGTACTGTGCTCTGGTGTTAAGGGGCCCTTAAGGAAACCCACTGATTTGAACGGGTTGCCAACACACCACAACACAGGGAAAAAATACAACTTTTCCTACTGGGGTACATTTAATCTGGTATGCTCAAAACTGGTCAAGTGTTACCGTTCTACATAATACTCCCCTATTTTTAGACAAAAGTAGATGTTATTTCACCATGCTGCATTGCTACTCTAACTGAAGCTAATCGTCAGCTTCCTGCAGGCTCTTCCTTTTCCGTACAAATGATATTTTTGCGCAATATAAACCTGCTAGCCCCTCTCTATCCCTCTACATTGTTAGAGCTGCTTATCTTCCTCACATAACAATCCAAGAGTTTCCTGTATGCAGACAACACTAATTTCTGTAGAAAATCTGGCCATGACCAAAAACACAAAGGGATTTCTGTAGAAATGTGCTTGTGCAACCGTAGTCCACAAAACAGCATACTGTTGCTCTGTAAGGACATGCTGACTCACCTACAATACTTTTCTCAGGAGCAGGAGGCACTATATATCCAATATGCATGTACTTTGTTGCTAGTTTGGAGTGAAGTCCAAGAAAATCACTAAACCTTCTTTTGACGTAAAATTCTTTTTTGTTGAACATAGATAATGAGGTCTAAAAAAAGAAAAAGAATGAAGATAATTCAGAAACTAAAAAACACCACGAAATGAACACAAGTTAACAAAAAAACTCATCAGTCAACAACGCAAGATTAAAACGTCTAAGGATCTAAAGACCTAATTTTAGAAATCATGGCGCTGGGTAAATGTGAATCTATAGTCCCCTCCAGTGACTCAACATCTGTGAGCCCTCTCGTTGGCACCATCTTCATCTAGTCTTCTTCCAGGTTCCAAACCTTCAGCCATCTTAATTGGCCACGTCAGGATGCGGTAACCCCTGGCAGAATTGTACTCTGCAATCTCGAGAGTGTACTCTGAGCTGTCTGTGGAGCTCAAACCAACAGGTAAGAATCTTTTATTGCAGAAGAGATCAGGCATGTCTGTTCTGCAATGAACAGCCTGTCTGTCTTCACAGACTGACTTAGAGAATAGTTAGTAGAAAAGGAAATAATTACATGCTGATCACACAATGGTGGTTGCATGATTTTTCTTTCAGAATTTTTCTTCTTCCTCACCTGGTGATCATGCCATAATTCCGGTCCTCGGATGACACATTCACCCACCTTACACTATGTAGGAACAGCATGGTCACAAAGAACTTTAGAACACCTCCTCCATAACATAGGGGGAGGTTTTCTGTAGTTCACAGGGAGAGCTGGAAACAATGAGCAACAGATGTAATTAGCTCACAAGAGTTCTGGCAAGTTCACCAGGTAACACTTTCAACTGAATATTTATCACATAAAAAAAGGGAGCTTTTTGTTAGGGTTTACATACAATTTAGGAAAAACTATTAAACTAGATTGCAGCAATAAATCATACAATTGTCATTAGTGCAAAACATTGAAGAGAATGAAAAGTAATATTTCATCTACCTTTGTTGTTACTTTGTACGCCATGTAAGCATTCATTCCGTCCCCTAAAATAGGCAAGTGATAACATATGAAATAAATCACAATTTCAGTGATATCAATAAAAACAAGAACATTCACCTTGTAAAAAAACTCTATACCAAGTTAGATTTAAGTGACAAAGTTATCAATAGTTAATTTTCAGAGGCTACGTACCAACTTTCTCTGGGTCTGAAACCCCTATTTCAATGTCAAAGAAATCTCCATTTGCTTCCTCTTCAATCTGTTTTGAGAGATAAAGTTAAATCATGGAACTCTAAAAGAATATGAGCGTTTGAAACACACTGCTTTAAGGCTCCATTCACACATTCATCGAAGTGCACCAATGTTGCAGCACATTGTACTTTTTGCTTATGGCAGTCGGGGCATTTATCTCTTATGTGGCATTCATGAACAAAGCAATTCCAAAATAACAGTGGACTTCTATGGGAAGTAGAGTGTGCTCTTTGGATGTGCACATCAGAACGCAGGTGATCCAGGACATCTTTCCAACACACGGTGTAACAAAATTGGGCTGATTTACTAAAACTGGAGAGTGAAAAAACTGGTGCAGCTCTGCATAGAAACCAATCAGCTTCCAGTTTTTTGTCAAAGCTTAATTAAATAAGCGGAAGGTAGAAGCCGATTGGCTACCATGCACAGTTATAGCAGATTTTGCACTCTCCAGCATTAGCAAATAATCACTCCCTTGGTGTAAATGGCTTTGACTGAAAACACTTTGTTTTCTCCGTTTTGTGCCTGTGTTGGAAAATATAGCAAAATGAAAGGCATTGCATTCAGTGGGAACAAGCCCTAAAACATAGAGCTGCTTTGCATACGAGTGCCAGCCTCATTCATCACAGAGAAGGATAGATTAAATTTGCCACAGAAAATACACCATGCAGGACCTATCTTTACAGTACAACACGCTATGGTAGACAGATGCAGCCCAAAGGACAGGATACTGCAGTACCAAAGCTGCCAAAGTTTCATGGAATGTCTTGCTTTTCCTAAAATATTGTAAATCCAAGTAAAATGGAACAGGAACTGGATGTTTGTAAACCTTTAAGTGTGCATTACACTCACCTCATCCCTTGAGCGGTCATAAATAACAGGTGCAGAAATATTGATGGTTTCCATCCGTGGAGTAATGATTGATGTGGGCGTCACAGGGGTGATGGCAGGACTGGGCTCAGAGGACAGGATGAGCTCTCTCTCAGGACTATCCAGGGACACCTCATCTGTGGCTTCTACAACAGAATGTCTGTTAGGAGAAATATGTACTCTATTCTTAAACTTCTTTGGCTACAAAGATGGACCTGTTATGCCAGTCAAACCATTATAACCCTACCTATGAACACTACTACATGTACTAGTGACAAAATGTTTATTTGCCACCTGGCAGGTAAAGCTGAGATGGATCAAGGTTGCCACTGACAAAGACCACATGATATCTACCCCAATGGATAGATGGATGAGTCGGATGACTAAACCTGGAGCTGTCAGTACACTGCTGTACCCCCAGATGCGTGATGATAACCCATGCGCATTAATACTTTTGGTCTGGTGAGTGTACATCCGTCCCAAGGGTGGATTCCTTTCATGAATTCCTGCACATCTGTTCTTTACGAATAACCGTACGTGCTAATAAAGACACTTTTGAATTGATATCCTTCAACAAAAGGACATTATCAGTACTTATTCGTTGTATGAACTGTTCACAGTTTGAGTATTTCACTCAAATGAATAGTGACAAATTGCACCTTTGATGCACTTTATTCATTTATTGATGTCATATGCGTTTATAACATGATACATGCGTTTATAGCACTGCACTAATATCTTTAACATTTAAATTTTCTTGTTTTCATTCAGCTTTGTTAAAGCAGTCAATGGAATGCTTTGCAACTGCTGGCAATTCAGTGTCAGAAAGTAATTTCCGCTTCAAGGATTTTGCTATGAGCAATCAGTCTGCTACTCTTAAATTGCCCCTCAGAGATGACAGTTTCATAAACCAGCCAATGTTTAAAAGGACACACACACACTTATAGATCGTCTCTGCTGATCGCTATGCAGCTTAAGACAAAATTACATTCCAGGAAAGCTTAAAGAGGAGCATACATGGGTCAGTGTTTTTCAATCAGCCAGCAAGCTGATCGAGA
Organism: Staurois parvus; assembly: GCF_062004578.1. NCBI lineage: Eukaryota > Metazoa > Chordata > Amphibia > Anura > Ranidae > Staurois > Staurois parvus. The sequence goes on along the minus strand of NW_028317800.1, from coordinate 4,198,195 downwards.
AATTGGATGGATTCCCCCATCCACACAAGCAAAGTGGATAGAGGAATCCTCCTCGCTGTGCTATTGTATTCCAACAGCCGGGACTCCTCTGCTGTCAGAAAATACTGAACAATGCTTCAGCTGATTGGCTGCAGCGTTGACCAAACATTTTCCAACAAGCCTGTTCATGAGAAGTCGATTAGATGAACTGGAATGGCCATAGATGGATCCAAATTTGGCAAATCCCTGCCGAACTGGACACATTTCGATCCATCTATAGCAAGCTTAAGAGTAGGCAACAGAAAGAGCCCTGACTGACCATGCAGAAGTTGTTCAACTCAAGGGGCTGGCATGATGCTCTAAAGTTATGGACAGCAAGCATTCTAGCAAAACAAAAAAACACAGCAGCACACAATATAGCTTACTCTGCATTAAAGTAATAGCAGGCACATAGTGGTGCGATTTGGATTTGCCTGACACTAGTGTGAGCATAGCTGTGGCAATTATCTGATAAGACAAATAAGTTAATAGAGTAACAAAATGAAAGTAAAATCATCTAAAGAATGTGCCGGGCTCTGTCACAAAGTGCAGAAATGATGACCAAACTTCAAATACACAAGGTAAACTTTAAACCCCTTTGTAATGAGTAAATTACTGTGGCTTACAGTGTAACCCATTGCCCATTTTATTGTGAACTTTCACCTTTGAATGATGCCGAGCATCATGGTTAAAATGTATATAAAAGAGTAGCAACTAATCACCAACTTACTTACTTTATAGCTCAAAAAAGGGCTTTGTCTTCCTGGTCTAGACGCAGAGCCAGTTTTGAAAAGAATAACAAATTTGTAATTGGCACATTATGACTGGGCAATCTAATCACATTAACCACTTGCCCTCCAGAGGATTTACCCCTTTTCCTGACCAGGCCATTTCTGCGTTACGGCGCTGTGTTACGTTAGCTGACAATTGCGCGGTCATGCAACACTGCACCCAAATGAAATTGCGTCTTTTTCCCGCCCCAAAAATCGAGCTTTCGTGGTATTTGATTGCCTGTGCGAATTTTATTTTTTGCGCTATAAAACAGACAATTTTGAGAAAAAAAAAAAAATAATATTTGACTTTTTGCTATTAAACATGTCCAATTAAAAAAAAAAAAAAAAAAAAAAAATCCCAATTACGTGTAAATTGGTTTACGTGAAAGTTATAGCGTTTCCAAATGGCGGTATATATACACTGGAATTTTTGCTTTTTTAATAGTAATGGCGTCAATCAGCATGCATTCTGACACCGGGGGGGAACTGACTTGTTGTCACTGACCTCCCCAGTGATGCCAATACAGTGATCAGTGCTAATACAAAGCACTGACACTATACTAAAGGCACTGAGCAGGAAGGGGTTAACAATTGGGGGGCGAAAGGGTTAACTGTTTTGCTATGAGGCTGTGTGTGCACGTTCCACTGTAAGTACACTGCTTTGTATGGCTCTGCTAGGCAGAAGGGGTTAACATCTGGGGCAAAGGGTTAACTGTGTGCGTTTTAACATGCTGTGTTTTACTAGGGAGGCACACTGCTTTGTATGGCTCTGCTAGGCAGAAGGGGTTAACATCTGGGGCAATCAAAGGGTTAACTGTGTGCGTTTTAACATGTTGTGTTTTACTAGGGAGGCATGCTGTTTTGTTTAATCTTCACAAAAACAGCATAGCAGAGCCATACAAAACTCCAAACATGATATTTTCTGAAATCAGAGACCCTAGAGAATAAAAGTGGTAGTTCCAATTTATGTCACACGATATCACAAAGATAAAATTTCAGTAAAAAATACATTTAAGTTAATTTTAGGGCACAAAAAGCAATTATCCAATGTTTTTACAAAACATAAAAGACGAGATTGCATCGAGTAAATAGATATCCAACATGTCAAACCTTAAATTTGCATGAGCTTGTGAAACAGCAACAAACTCAGTGTCCTATATTTTCTATAGGTGACGCATTTAAAGCCCCTTATAGGTCATCAGTTTAGCATTACAGAGGTGGCCTCGTGGTAGAATTATTGCTTTCATTCTGCCGTGCGCGGCGATATGAAACATGTGCATCGCAATTGACGTTTTCATGTGCAGATGCACAAGCGCGTGTTTTTACACTGGTACGTGCCTGGGGTTGGGGGAGGGTCTTGAAAAATTGGGGGGGGGGGGGGGGGGGCATCCAGAGTCTAAAAGACACCAAATGTCTCCCTTGTGCTAAGGGGGGGGGCTCCCTGTGCTTCTGTCTCCCTTGTGCTTCACTGAATGTAATTCAGTGCACATCATACCGCATTACATTTTTCCTGGCCTCGATGTATGGGAATCTGCCAATGGGGACCCAGAAGTGTCGCCGAATCACTTCCAGGTCAGACCAAGAAGGGGAGGGGAGGGGAGAGGAGAGGATCGGAGCAGATGTTGCCCGAATGCTTCCATCTGACAGATGAGCCCTGCTGATTTCACGCTAAAGGACTAAAAGTTAATCAAAAACTACCTACCTGGCACCCAGAACTACAAGTCCCAGGTGTCAGGCGATATAAAATGAACATCCCTGCTATAGAACATTTATGCAGGGAGCTGAAACTTCGATTTGCCAAGCGACGGCCAAGAAACCTTAAGGATTTAGAGAAGATCTGTAAAGAAGAATGGACCAAAATCCCTCCTGAGATGTGTGCAAACCTGGTAACCAACTACAAGAAATGCCTCTGTGCTTGCCAACAAGGGTTTCTCCACCAAGTACTAGGTCATGTTTTGCTTGGGGATCATATACTTATTTTACTCACTGAACTGCAACTCATTTTATAACAATTGTTTTTTCTGGATTTTTGGTTGATATTATGTCAATCATTTAAAATACACCTAGGGTACAATATTATAGACCCTTCATTTCTTTGTAAGTGGGCAAACTTACAAAATCTGCAGAGGATCAAATTAATTTTCCCCACTGTACATACACATACTAGGGCCAATTTAGACAGGAGCCAATTAACCTACCAGCATGTCTTTGGAGTGTGGGAAGAAACTGGTGTACCTGGAAGAAAACCCACACAGGCACAGGGAAAACATGCAAATTCCAAGCAGGTAGTGCCATGGTTGGGATTCAAACCAGTGTTCTGCTGTCTTTAGTCAGAAATATGCCCACTTGGCCAATCTAAGGACAAGCATTTATGGATTATAGTCTGCTTTCACATCCCACATTCATCTATTCATCCCATAGACATCAAAGACTATATTTTGACTGCTCAGTAATTGTGCTGTAGAGGCCTTATTCCCATCACCAAGGAACTGTTTTCTCTAAGCAAACAACTCCCTACTTGCACTGATGGACATAATTGTCACTTGTGGGACTGACAATAGGACACCCCTTAATGAATATGTAAGCCCAACATTTCATAATCCTGCATATTTATGCACTTGTATGAAAACGTATCCTGTTCCCTTTGTATTAATTTCTGTGTGTGGAATCCATGGTGTTCCTGCCAGTCCCTCTGCTTTCTTATTAAAAACTGACCACACTAAGTAAAAGACTGTGCAGAGGGGGTTTCAGGAAAAGTGTAATAGGTAGAAGAGAAGAGAGCACACATAGTTCCCAGCATAGCCAGAAAACTGACCAATTTGTGCTCTCGTGCCTAGTGTGGTCAGTTTTTTTTTTTTTTTTTTTAGGAAAGCAGAGTGACAGGAGCACCAAGAATTTCACACAAAGGAAGCAATACAAAGAGAAGGAGGATAGTTTTTCATACAAGTACATGGTACACCAGGCACATAGGGAATATGAAATGTTGGGTTTACATATTTTGTAACGTGGATCATAGGTTTCCTCACACAGGATGGCTGATGTGCAGCTAGGTAAACCTTCCTCACATTCCATTCACCCTCTTACAGTGATGACTCGCTGTTCATTAACACGCTCATCACAGACCTGCAGTTACACTACAATGTTTATTAAAGTGGGAATAAACCCACTTTATCTTTTACCTACAGGTAAGCTTACGTGCCCTGTTTAGGAGATATTTGCTCTTTTGGAAGCTGAAGGAATGGCAGGGGCATGCTGTTCCTATGCCATGTCCCGAGACTCCCTTCACGAACCCAAAAGGAAGACCGGGTAAAAATGGAAGCCTCTGCAGCGGGGACACAGCACCGCTAGAAGGCTTCGTTTTAAGGCAAGTCCTGCATAATGTGCTGGTATGCAATGCATACTAGCACATTATGACATTACCTTCCAGGGGATTTTTTTTTTTTTTTTTTTCTCCAGCAGCGGCTTACTACAGCTTTAACCAGCCTCAGAACAGGAGTGAGGCTCGGTGGTGTTAGATAGTGAAAAGATAAACTAATGCAAGAAGTAACACAGTTTACTGAATGTACACAAATAGTAACAAAATGCAGCAAACATTTGTCACAAAGTGAATAACTGTGCTTCTAAGTAAGCCAAGCACAGTGCAAATAGAACACATCTGACATTAGGCTTAGCTACTGTGTGTAAAATAAACAAAATCAAACACTATAAAAGGATCAGACTGGAGAACCAAACTGGACAGCATTGATACTCAGCATACCAAGACTATGCCAGCTTCCTAACTGCTTCCAACTACATTTTATACTCCCGATACTGCCATCTTCTATAACTGCTACAAAGAAGTGAATTTATGAGAATATTTATTAATTCGTTTAAGAAGCTATGATGGAAAAACACAAACAAAACCAAAAAAAAAAAAAAAAAAGACGATGACAATTTTTTTTTTCATCTTGAATGGTTATACACCAATTATTGGCAATTCTGTGTTCTTCCCCAGAACGTGTGTCATTACTCCAAGAGGCCAAACCTGACCCCTTTCCAAACTCTAAACTGAACCAGAATGGCCTCCACACCGCTTTCTGTAATATTTAGATTTACTTTAGAATCTTTTTAGCTGACTGCTGCTATTTACGGCTTGAAACTGGAAAAAGCTATATACTGGATGTTTATTATTTCTTTGAGAAGTACTTTATTTTTTTCCCCAACCCAGACCCTGATTACTAGGCCCAATTTATTAAATACCTTCAATAAGTTTAACCAAATTCCAGTTTCCAACTAAATGACTCAGTCAACCTTTACGTCTCCTTCACACAGTCGTAACTGGTAACTGAAATGACAGGTGCATGTGAATAGAGGTGGATGCTAAGCCTATTTAAACTAATTACAGATGGACAGCAGCCCCCACTATTTGCATGTAGCTGCACATCAAACAGTTACCTTCGATTAGGGAGCGATGTCAGATTCTGGATGCAGCTGTGTTCAGGCCCAGACATCCGTCACTAACTGCAGGTAGCCCTATGGAGTGCAGCCACATGTGAAACAGCAGTGGCCACTGTCGGCCTGTCATTCATTTATATATGGTGAGCAGCTATTCACATGCATACAAAAAGGGGGGGGCGTGAAAAGCCTTAAATCATAATTATTGCAATACCTCATCTGGTTAATATAGATGCATCCGCATCCTTATATATGTATTTATTATTTTTCACCCACATTGCCTGGTTAGGTTTATGGGTAAGAATATCATTGTTACTTGGTGCTTGATATCAGCCATTATTGCTAAGCATGTCATGCCTACATGGTATAAATTTTTTTATATACTCCCTACATGGTGGTGTAACCAATGTACTGGTGATGCAAATGTATTAGACAGTACTTTGTAATAATGTGCTGCATACATAGTGACAAAGACTGGTCTTGATACTGTTTTTATGTGACTTTAGGTCTGTTTTTGTAATCTCATACTGAGGTGATGGTGAATCAGGGTATTTACCTTAATTGTCCATATGTGTAATAAAGCATCATTTTTGGAACTACTTTTTGTATCGCATTTTGTCCATAATGTAACCACTTTTTTGTGAATCTCTTTTCACGCCCCTTTTTTGTATGCCTGTTTTTTTGGTTACTGGGCAGAAAATATACGCCTGGCGATATATTAAGGAGCCTCTGATCCTTTTCTTTACCAGCTATTCACATGCACCTGTCATTCCACCCACAAGAATCCGCTAACTCTTGCTGCTGGAATCTGGTGTATGCAGCTAAACGAGCGTGTGCATCAGGACGAATATCTGATTAGAGAAAAATCAATGCAAAAATGTATTTCCATTCGCTTGGAATATGAAAGCAATTACATTTCTGGGCATTATGCTTCTCACTTTATAAAACAAAATTTTCAACTTAACAACATTGCTCGTTTTGATCCAATGAGACAAATAGGTAATTAATTACAGGTACTTCTATAGCGCTGTCAATTTACGCAACACTTTACATATATATTGTACTTTGACATCAGTCCCTAACCCTCAAGGAGCTTACAGTCTAAGGTCCCTCACATTCATACATTAAAGGGCCAATTTAGACAGGAGCCAATTACCCAACCACCATGTCTTTGGAGTGGGAGGAAAAAAAAAAAAAAAAAAAAAAAAAAAACACGTACAAAAGAAGAAACCCACGCAGGCACGGGGAGAACAAGCAAACTCGAGGCAGTTGGTGCCGTGGTTGGGATTCGAACCAATGACCCTAGTGCTGCCAGGCGGAAGTGGTAACCATTTAGCCTACCCTTTTTGTTTAGAATATACTTGCTCTTTCATCAACTCCTGGTCATTCAAACTATTTCCTAAAACAATGGCTGGCCCCTCCATCTTTTTTTTTTTTTTTCCCCAAACATCAGAACTTGTCTATCAATATCAACCACCGACGGCCTGAACAACCCATTTATCTGTACGCAAATCCATTAACAGTCCTGTCTACAGATAAAAGGCCTTTACCAATGAAGCCCATTGCTCTACTATTAAACACGCTCATTCCTTTGGAGCAGAATCAACAATTTTTTTATTCCTTTTGCCTTTTCTCTCTATTTTTGTCTCATTACCCTTTTTTGACCAATAAAATTAACCAGGCTGCCCCACTAGCTCCTAGAATAAGTGTTCATTTTAATTTTAATCCAGTTAAGGTTTACAAAGTAGATTCTGAAAAACATCTGCAAATAACCTTATGGTTGTGTGGTTGAACGAAGATATTTTTTATAGTTTAAGCAATCAATTATATTATGGTTGGTCAAACATTTCACTTTGTTGCATCTGTATTATAATCTTTAATTAGCAATTTGGATCAGTTTTTTTTTTTTTTTTTTAAGGGGGCACGAGCCATGCAATGTAAGACCTAAGTAGGTGTGCAATTTTCATCACATCCCTGTGTGCCTTTCATGGGTGAAATCACAACAGTGTACAACGTGTTTTATAACTTGGCTGGCAGAAAACAGACTACATGTGCTCCTTAGAAGCCACAAACTTTCAGTAAATGAAAAAGCATACCCACTACCTAGAGCTCAATAAAGAGTTATTACCAGCAAAAAGGTCTTCTCTGTCATCACTAAGGATAACATCTGCTGGTTTTGGGCCGTTAGAATTCGTACTGAGATCTTCTGCATGAAGGCTGGCTGGTTCAGGCGACGATGGGCTGGACTGCAAAACAAAAATCAAAGCCTTTTTAGCCTATAAATTTTCACAACACTAGCTGAAATTTTTAGCAAAAGCTGACATTTTGAGGATGAAAAACAAACAAGGAAATAGCAAGAAGTGTCAGCACTTTCCATTTCCTAATCCAGACAATGTAACAAAAGAAGGAAACACTCAACCGAATTATCAAGTCAAAAGCAGTGCAAATGTTTAAAGAGAACCTGTTACCTACAAACACAGGCCAATGCATCAAATTAGTTAAAAGGGTTTACTTTCTTCAGTATTTTGTTTGTTTTTTTTTTTACACTAAAAAGTTAAGTTTATGAAGGTAACAACATACAGTAAGAACACCACATCTTAGATACAGCACAGATGGCCAATGAACAACAAGTATTAAGCAAAGTTCTCATCAGCAATAACACAACAATGTATTAGGATAATGTAACCACTGTCAACAACAGGAACATGATAGAGGTCTGAAAATTATTTCAGTAACAATATTCTGAACAGATGAAATAGTTTCAAACAACCTTGAGTGTTAACAGCCATTGTACCGCAACACAGGGAACAACTTTATTCTGACAGATACATTAGCAATTTCTTGCATGCACTACAGATTCATAAATGGGAACAACTACATGTTGCACATGATACAAATGACAATCAGCACTACCCCATTTACCTCCCTGTCTGTGCAAATAAAAGCTGCCCCTCACCTCCGGTTTGAAAAACAAAAAAGTTAATAAATATTTAGTGAAGTGCCACACACACACACACACACACACACACACACACACACACAAATTAAAAGGAACACTTTAAAAACACATTGGATCTCAATGAGGAAAAATACCATGCTGGGTTGATTGATATGGACTGGATAATGTGTTAGGAGCGCAAGGATGCCCCATCGTTTGATGGAAATGAAAATCATCAACCTACAGGAGGACAGAATTCAATGATAACCCAAAAATCAAAGTGAAAAAATTATCCATCAGACTAGTCCATTTTGCTAAACTTTCATTGCAGCAACTCAAAAAATTGTACTCAGTAGTTTGTATGGCCCCCACATGCTTGTATGCATGCCTTACAATGTCGGGGCATGCTCCTAATGAGAGGACGGATGGTGTCCTGGGGTTTTTCCTCCTAGATCTGGACCAGGGTATTACAGCTCCTGAAAAGTCTGAGGTGCAACCTGGCGGTGTCGGATGGACCGAAACATGATATCCCAGAGGTGTTCTATTGGATTTAGGTCAGATGAGCGTGGGGGCCATTCAATGGTATCAATTCCATCATCCTACAGGAACTGCCTGCATACTCTTGCCACATGAGGCCGGGCATTGTTGTGCACCAGGAGGAACCCAGGACCCACTGCACCAGCGTCGGGCCTGACAATGGGTCCAATGATTTCATCCCAATACCTAATGGCAGTAAAGGTGCCATTTTCTAGCTTGTAGAGGTCTGTGCGTCCCTCCATTGATATGCCTCCCCAGACCATCACTGACCCACCACCAAAATGGTCATGTTGAACGATGTCACAGGCAGCATAACTTTCTCCACACCTTTTCACATCTGGGCGCCAGTGGCGGACCTGCCAATTCTGGTGTTCAATGGCAAATGCCAATCGAGCTCTATGGTGGTGGGCACAGGGCCCACTAGAGGATGTCAGGCCCTCAGGCCACCCTCAAGAAGTCAGTTTGATCAGAGACTTTCACACCAGTGGCCTGCTGGAGGTCATTTTGTAGGGCTCTGGCAGTGCTCATCCTGTTCCTCGTTGCACAAAGGACCAGATACCGGTCCAGCTGATTGGTTAAGGACACATACAGCCCTGTCCAGCTCTCCTAGAGTAACTGCCTGTCTCCTGCAATCTTTTCCATGCTCTTGAGACTGTGCTGGGAGACACAGCAAACCTAGCAATGGCATGTACTGATGTACCATCCTGGTGAATTTGACTGCCTGTGCAACCTCTGTAGGGTTCAGGTATCGCCTCATGCTACCAGTAGGGACACCGACCCTAGCCAAATGCAAAACTAATAGATAACAGTCAGAGAATTAGAGTAAGGTTAAAAAAAAAAAAAAAAAAAAAAAAAAAAAAAAGTCAGTGGCCTCCACCTGTAAAACCCTTCCTGTTTTGGAGGCTCATCTCATTGTTGCCCATCTAGTGCACCTGTTAATTCTAGTAACACCAAAAGCAGGTGAAACCGATAACAACCCCTCTGCTACTTTAACTGTTACTAAACCCAGGACCCTGCATTCACTATATCTGGTCTGAAAAAAGAAAAAAAAAAAAAAACCTGAACAATGCAGTGTTATAATTTTAAAAGTAAATATTAAAATAGATGTAGAATATAATCAATAAAACATCATTAAATAGTGATAAACAATATAAGTGAATGAAGCACTATGATGGGCGCAAAAGATTCTGTGAAACTGTGAAAAGTCTTAAAACCAAAAATTGTTCATAAAATAGTGAAGGCTTGACAAAATCAGGTCAGCATACAGTGCTCCAAATAAGTCCTAATGCACGTGATATCCAATAAATCTGTGCGAAAGATTGTAAGAAATGCGCACTCACCAGATGTGCATGATTAAAATCCACACAATGTGTTGTACAAGAACCTGTAGGAAGCCCCATTCACATGGATCTGCTAGACAGCATGGAACCAGGATCCCTCCTCTGGACACAAGCCTCCTCTGCAGTCACGCTTCCACTGGGGTCCTGGGAATCATTAGCTCAAACTGGCAGCTTCGGTTCCCCGCTCTTACAGCTCCCACCCTCAGGAATGGCGAATGGAGATATATATATATATAATTTTTTTTTTTTTTTTTTTTTAATTCCTATCACCCGATGCCTGGGACATGTAGTTCCAGGCAGGTAGTTCATTTTTACCTCCAGCCCTGTCACCTGTCAGGTGGAAGCATTTGGGCAGCAGTGCTGCCCAAATGCTTCCACACAGCATCTCCATAACACGTCCGCTCCCTTCCCCTTCTTGTCCTGACCCGGAAGTGATGTTATGATGTCAATTGAGACCGGGAAAGAATGTAATGCAGTGCGATGTGCATTACATTCAGAGGAGCAGAAGGGAGACATACAGGGCCTTTTAGACCTTGAATGTCTCAAAGAACATGTCACTCCCCAAATTTTTTTTTTTCCAACTAGACAAAAAAGTTTTTTTTTTTTTTTTTTTAATTGTACAAAAGAATTAAAGTTACTTTATTTTTTTACCAAATACAAGTAGAATACATTTTAACCTGTTTAATAAAATTTAAAAAAAAATCAAATTTCTTCAGATATATTTTTAAAATTTCTGTTCTAAAACCTGTTTCACATTTTTTGTTTATATAATAAAAAACCCAGTGGTGATCAAATACCACCAAAAGAAAGCTCTATTTCTGTGAAAAAAAAAAAAAACATTTTCATTTGAGTACAGCACTGCATGAGCACTCATTTTCCAGTTAAAGTACCGCAGTGCAGAAGAGCAAAAAATGGCCTGGTTATGAAGCTGGTAAAATAGTATGGTTCCATTTATTTTATTTTGGGTTGACAAGGAGGAGGTTTCATATGCAGGCATAAACAGACCCAACTGTGAAAAGGTGTGTTATTTACAATGTCCACCCATTAAGGCGAGTTTTCAAATAAGGGTGGAAGTAGGTCACAGTCACAATAAAGGTGGAGGTACACGAAAGAGTTCCAAACATGTTTTACGAATTTCTTGAAGCATCTTTCTCCAATATCCACAATGTAAAAGACTGGCACAGACAGATTTTGTAAAAGTGTCTCATGCCATCCTCCAAGGCGGAAGGGGGTTAGCTCGAAAACCACTGGGAAAAAAACACTGGTGACAGCATAGTAGTAGCACAGTAGCATTTAGGCGCATTTGTTTTTATAGTACCATGTAGGGGGGGGGGGGGAAAAAAAAAAGGCTAGAAAAAAAGCTGTTAGGAGCATTCAGCATTTTTTTCTGCTGGAAAAACACTTTCAAAAACGTTTTTTCCTGCTATAAAACGCTGAAGCTTGCAAAACACTACTAGCCTAAAATAGAGTGCATGGACACATAGGATAACACTAAGTAGCCTCTAGGAGCACAAAAAAACATTTTGTTAACAGCTTCTAGGAGTGCATTGAGCCTAAAAGTGGTGAAGCATGAGCCAAATTCATGTATCTGTCTAGAAAGTGTACCTGCACCACCTTTAGAATGCACACGAGACACTTTAGCAAAATCTGCTAAAATCTGTTAAGTAGCTCAACTCTTATAAAATATGAACTCTTGGCATTTTATTTTGAATTTGGAGCATTCACCGTTCACAATGCAAAAGTGGAGCACAAGTCGCTGTCAGAACCAAAAGCGTTGCAAATGTTAATGTGCAAATTTGGCAAAATACATTAGCAATAGGGATTAAATGCCAGAAAAGTGGTACAGCAGCTTTATTGACTTCCCCCCAATGTGTAAGAAGACATTGCGACACTTGGGATCATTAAGATTCTTATACTGCACAATTATTAGGAAAGTTGTATTTTTGAGGATTAAGTTCATTATTGAACAACTACAGTGTTCTTGGTCAAGCCAAAAAAGTTAAAACCTGAAACTTGAATAAACTAAATGAAAATCTTCCCATTTCACTTGTTTATTTTCATCTGTTAAAGTGAGAACAAACAAACTCCTCAAATATTGAGTTCAAATAAAAAACATCTGGACATTTTTTTTTTCTTAAAAAAGTGACCAATATAGCCACCCCTCTTTTCAATAACAGACACAAGCCTTCTATTCATGGAGTCTGTCAGTTTCTTGATCTGTAGACAACCATCTTTTTGTGCAACAGCAATCACAGCCTCCCAGATACTTTTCAGAGAGGTGTACCGTTTTCCTTCACTGTAAATCTCCCATTTAAGAAGGGCTCACAAGTTCTCAATGGGTTTAGGTCAGGTGAGGAAGGGGGCCATGTCATTATTGTTTCATCTTTAAAGGCCTTTACTGGCTAGCCATGCAGAGAAGTACTTTGATGCATGCAATGGAGATTTATCCTGCATAAATATCACTGTCTTCTTGAAAGATGCCGACTTTTTCCTGTACCACTGTTTGAAGAAAGTGTCTTCTAAAAGTTGGCAGTAGGTTTGGGTTTAAGATGGACTCAAAACCAACTCCCAAACAGATCCAACCAGCTAATCTTTAATACCAGCTCATACCAGTACCCCACGTCAACCTTGCTGGCATCTAAGTCAAAGTGGAGTTTACTGATCTAGCCATGGGCCCATCCATCTGGTCTGTCAAGAGTCCCTCAATTCATCAGTCCAGAAAACCTTTGAAAAATCTGTCTTCAGCTATTTCTTGGCCCAGTCTTGACGTTTCAACTTGTGTCTTGTTCAGTGGTGGTCAGATTTCAGCCTTCCTTACCTTGGCCATGTCTCTAAGCACTGAACACCTTGTACTTCTGGGCACTCCAGGTAGGTTACAGTTCTGGAATATGACAACAGCACTGGAAGAGGATGGGTTTCCTGGTAGCTTCACATTTGGGTCTTCTGAAATCTTTGGCAGTTAATTTGCATATTTCAAGTTTCTTGCAACCCTGCTGATTTGCAACAAAATGTTTGATGGTTCTGTGATCACACACCAATATCTTAGCTACTTCAAGAGTGCTGCATCCCTCTAAAAGACATTTTACAATTTTTGACTTTGAGTCAGGTAAATTTATTTTTTGGCCCATTTTGCCTAAGGAAAAAAATCTGGCTAA